>NC_143028.1:68165000-68397500 GCF_057628025.1 Oncorhynchus mykiss
TCTTAATTTTGGTTTGACAGAGAGAAATAAAGAAAGATTATGATGATGGTTTGGTTTATCAGGTTATTTCTCTGATAGTTGAGCGGTTACAAGATCCCTTTACCTTCACCAAAATGGACAAATTCTATGACATGATGACACAATTCTATACAATTTAGGGCATGTTTATAAATTAAGTATAACAATGATTGCCCTAATGTACAGAAATGTAAATTTTTGCTTGTACTTAGCTTAATCTCTGTAATTGTATTTCATGTACAGAATACCCCAAATTTCAACTACATTGGGAGTATTGTGAACCCAAGTGTTTACATGTAAAAAATTACAGACAAGAAGGCTCTGACATTGGAAATAATCCTGGTGCTTTAATCAAATTGACATTTAAATCATAAAACAAAAACATTTAAAAAAAACTATTTTTCACTTCATCTCTGAACTGGTATTTTCTACTATTCAAAACTGGTCATTATTACATTTCTACAAGTGGAATGAAACAATTTCAAATATATTTTTTTATCTTATCTTAATATTTTATCTTAATTATCTATCTTTATTTTATATTATCTTTCAATAATATCTTAAAGATATTAAGAGCCTTTTTCTTCTTGTGGAACACACTAGTAAGTAGAATAGTTGAAGCAGCTAGCTATGGCTTCTCAGGCTAAACAACAAGCTTCGGTTTCACTTAGTGGAGACATGTGGTCTGAAGTGGCTAGGGGGTGGCTAGACTGTGGCTAGCGTTTATCTGCCGAGTGCTATGTTAGCGTTAGTGCAGGGCTACTGTAGTGTAATGCTAACCTACTGTACCATAACAGACCTCTCTGCCAGAGTTGTCATATGATACAAAGATAAAATAGGGTTTTGTTTACCTTTGTTTGCTTTTGGACACACTTTCTAAGCCATGGGAATGTAATGTGACAGGATAAATAACTCGTTTTGCAGAAACCCAAGAACGTGTTTTCTACCATGGCCTGGCAAAGTGCTGAATATGTATGAGAATTATTTGCAAAGTATGAAATGGTGGTTGCAAAAACAAGACGCAGAGCTATACTCAGGGTACTTAAAATGGGACTACAGTTATGTTCAGATTACAAATTATCATCCAAACCTTTCCACGCAGATGTGAATAGAGTAAACAGAAATGCGAAACTTTAGAAACTTGTAAACTTCTACAAATAAGTGCACAAACAGGCTGCAAACTCTTTGTGTCTAGTACAAGCAAAGAAAGCTGTCCATAATACATTCGTTATCGCCCAGCTAATGAAATTGAAAATCAATTCTCGAGCTGCGTTACACACAGAGCATCTACAATTCCTTTCAAGTAAATCAAACTGTCAGTTGTCAAACGACAAAAGAGGCACTATGTAAGGACGGACTGGTGGGTTTGGAGTCTGCTCTCCTCATATGTTTAACATTATTATAGAACTGCCATGTAATCCGGAGTAAATCCTCTGTCCAGTCTCATGGTTTCACAGAAATTCCTTATCTGCACGGGAGAACGTTTATGTGGATGACCCTGAAAATTTGAGCGAAACCTTAAATGGTTCGAGAAGCTCTGATCTACAATCTAATCTAATTTGGATAATCCTCAAACAAATGTATTGTTCATAATGTGGTAATAATGTGGTAATCAGACACAAAGTTTCCCAGGGTGTAAATAAATCCTTGCTTACAGAGACCAGCGAGATCAAATCAAAAGTCAATGAGTCAACTATTTGAATACTGGATATGGATTATTTTCCACTCTGGATATGTATTATTTTCCCACTCTGGATATGGATTATTTTCCCACTCTGGATATGGATTATTTTCCACTCTGGATATGGATTATTTTCCACTCTGGATATGTATTATTTTCCCACTCTGGATATGGATTATTTTCCCACTCTGGTTATGGATTATTTTCCCACTCTGGATATGGATTATTTTCCCACTCTGGATATGGATTATTTTCCACTCTGGATATGGATTATTTTCCCACTCTGGATATGGATTATTTTCCCACTCTGGATATGGATTATTTTCCCACTCAGGATATGGATTATTTTCCACTATGGATATGGATTATTTTCCCACTCTGGATATGGATTATTTTCCACTCTGGATATGGATTATTTTCCACTCTGGATATGGATTATTTTCCCACTCTGGATATGGATTATTTTCCACTCTGAATATGGATTATTTTTCCACTCTGGATATGGATTATTTTCCACTCTGGATATGTATTATTTTCCCACTCTGGATATGTATTATTTTCCACTCTGGATATGGATTATTTTCCCACTCTGGATATGGATTATTTTTCCACTCTGGATATGGATTATTTTCCACTCTGGATATGTATTATTTTCCACTCTGGATATGGATTATTTTCCCACTCTGGATATGGATTATTTTCCCACTCTGGATATGGATTATTTTCCCACTCTGGATATGGATTATTTTCCCACTCTGGATATGGATTATTTTCCCACTCTGGATATGGATTATTTTCCCACTCTGGATATGGATTATTTTCCCACTCTGGATATGGATTATTTTCCCACTCTGGATATGTATTATTTTCCACTCTGGATATGTATTATTTTCCACTCTGGATATGGATTATTTTCCCACTCTGGATATGGATTATTTTCCCACTCTGGATATGGATTATTTTCCCACTCTGGATATGTATTATTTTCCCACTCTGGATATGTAATATTTTCCACTCTGGATATGTATTATTTTCCACTCTCGATATGGATTATTTTCCACTCTGGATATGGATTATTTTCCACTCTGGATATGTATTATTTTCCACTCTGGATATGGATTATTTTCCCACTCTGGATATGGATTATTTTCCACTCTGGATATGGATTATTTTCCCACTCTGGATATGGATTATTTTCCACTCTGGATATGGATTATTTTCCCACTCTGGATATGGATTATTTTCCCACTCTGGATATGGATTATTTTCCCACTCTGGAAATTGATTATTTTCCCACTCTGGATATAGATTATTTTCCCACTCTGGATATGGATTATTTTCCCACTCTGGATATGGATTATTTTCCCACTCTGAATAAGGATTATTTTCCCACTCTGGATATGTATTATTTTCCCACTCTGGATATGGATTATTTTCCCACTCTGGATATGTATTATTTTCCACTCTGGATATGTATTATTTTCCACTCTGGATATGTATTATTTTCCACTCTAGATATGGATTATTTTCCCACTCTGGATATGGATTATTTTCCCACTCTGGATATGTATTATTTTCCCACTCTGGATATGTATTATTTTCCACTCTGGATATGTATTATTTTCCACTCTGGATATGGATTATTTTCCAGTCTGGATATGGATTATTTTCCACTCTGGATATGTATTATTTTCCACTCTGGATATGGATTATTTTCCCACTCTGGATATGGATTATTTTCCACTCTGGATATGGATTATTTTCCCACTCTGGATATGGATTATTTTCCACTCTGGATATGGATTATTTTCCCACTCTGGATATGGATTATTTTCCCACTCTGGATATGGATTATTTTCCCACTCTGGAAATGGATTATTTTCCCACTCTGGATATGGATTATTTTCCCACTCTGGATATGGATTATTTTCCCACTCTGGATATGGATTATTTTCCCACTCTGGATATGGATTATTTTCCACTCTGGATATGTATTATTTTCCCACTCTGGATATGGATTATTTTCCCACTCTGGATATGGATTATTTTCCCACTCTGGATATGTCAAGGTACTTTATGAGGTTGTTGCAAAAATTTGAAGAATTGCGTTATAAAAATGTCATAAGAGTTTTGTAAGAGGACGTCTTTCATAACAGGACAAGAGTTTCGGAACAGGAAGAATTGTGTAACAGGTCACGAAGACGTTTATTGTCAGGTCACAAAGACTTCATAGTCCGAGTCACCTTTATATAATGTTAGGATTTTGCACCTAAAATCAACGGAGGTTGAAATACAAATTCCAGGCAATGTCAGCTACCGGAAATAACAGCTTATAAGCAAATATTTAAAAAACGACATTTGTTGTTTGTGAGACATCAATTTTACCAAATGGTAGTCAATCAAATTATCATAAAGCTTTTATTGGAGATAAGCACCACTTTAAGTACTAATACAGGAATCCCACTTAAACTAATAACCCTGTCGAGTTCAAAGAATATGTGAAAATTGTGCACTGTTCATAAATGACTACTCTGACAGGTCCAATGCTCTCTCTTTCTTTCTCTCTTTTTCTCTCTCACTCCCTCCATTCCAGAGCTATTATCCCCCATTAGTGTCGAGGTACAGAGATGCTGCGCTACTCATCGTCTTAGAAGAGGTCGTAATTACAGGAGAGGTTGGAGGAAAAGGCTTGAAACGTCTCTGGCAATATTGTCTGACGAAGACAAATTCCCCACAGGTTGCAAGCACTCCTCCTAACCTGTCAACCTGTGAGGGAAGCCATTTTGAACTACACATAGGCCTACAGACAGTACACACTGGGGAAAGGGGATACCAAGTCAGTTGTACAACTGAATGTATTCAACTGAAATGTGTCTTCTGCATTTAACCCAACCCCTTTGAATCAGAGAAGTGCAGGGGGCTGCCATAATTGACACCCACATCTTCAGCACCCAGGAAACAGTGGGTTAACTACCTTGCTCAGTGGCAGAACAACAGATGTTTACTTTGTCAGCACAGAGATTTGATCTAGCAACCTTTTGGTTACTGGCCCAACGCTCTAACCACTGGAGGACTTGCAAATGATCATTCATGATTTGTTTTGTTTTTCTGTAAAGAAGACTGTACTGTACTTTCTAAACATACATTATGTAATTGTGTAATTGTTTTTATTCACCTAAAAGTCTACCAAAAGACGTTCAGAAAGATATATGAAATTATTTTGAATTATTTTATACAATATGGTTTTTTTATGATCAAGGCGAGTCATGTACTTATATTTTTGACAGCAATAATATTGTATTCAGAGAGTTATATTCTCAATAAAAACGGATGCATGACTGACTATTGGAACATTTATATTGATAACAGGTCAATGAGGGCATTTTTCAAATATACAGTCAATGACAAGGGCCATTCATAAGTCCATTGTCTGTTTTTTACTACAAAGAGACACTTTTGTGTGGCAATCTTGACAAGAAATCCTTGTGACCATGTAAGAATCCAATACTTTCGTTGTAAAAATTTTTTTTTAATTCTTTGAAGAATCCCTGGATGGCAAGAGAATTTAGCTGCTCAAAGACAGTAAGCCAGTGGTAACTAACCGGTATATCATGATCGACTGGTCGATCTCCATGGCATTCCTAGTCAATCACCAAATATTTCTGTAAAAAAAAACAATGGTAAAGCCTTGCGTTCCTATTTGTTTATTTGTTTCGCGCTCTGTACTTGACTCAGCAGCCCTATTACCAGGAAGGCAAAGTGTTCACATTTGTGACCCGATTCAAGAAATTAGGAATAAGTCACGACTTCACAGGAGAGACGTTTTAATGTAATTTTTTGGGGGCAGAAATGCCTTCTCGAACGCGTGAACTTTCATGTGCCTTAATATCAAACTTGTATGCCATCTGTAAATACAAATACAATTGTTAAATTACGATCCTAGTTAGTTAAGCCACAGAAAGAGAGGGTAACCTTCCCGCTAGCCATGTTTGGCTGAGATAATGAGTGGGCTGGACATGCCGAGAAATGAGTTTGGATTGATCTGCCATATAGCACGTGTCTGTCTATTGGAGCTGGTTAGTATGTCTAAGTATGTCGGGTCGAACTGGGATTTTTTTTATGTGTCTCATAGTAAAACTACATATACCTAATGTCAAGTTAAAGTGTACTGTTATCTAGCTAATGTTAGCTGGCTGGCTCGCTAGCTAACGTTATGTGTATGCTCTCCACCGAGTTTTGAAGTCAGTGGAATTCGAGTATGATAGCTAAGGAGATGGAGAAAACACAAGTCTGCATTACATTGTCAAACTAAGAGCAACCATGCATGGCATCAGACAGGAGAAGCATCCAACCATGACGTATATTGGTAAGATAGTCTAACTACATTATCAGATATTACACGTTTCTAATTTTGACAGAAAGTGGTTTCATTTCAAGTGTACTGTTAGCTAGCTAACGTTATGTGTATGATCTTATTCTTTGTATCTCAGGCACATTTGCTTGACTAGTTATAGCCATAGAACCTGGTTGGTTAGCTACCTGCAGATTCATCCAGGGTAGTAACGTCATGAGTTGTGATTGTGGTCCATTGTTTAGCCAGCTAGCTACATGTCTTAATAAAAGACCCCACTATAATCGTAAAGTGTACTATTAGCTAGCTAGCTAACGTTGGCAGGCTGGCTCGCTAACTAATGTTACGTCATGCGTTGGGATTCAATGTTTACCTAGCTAGCTATCTAGCTACATTTCTTACCATTTTAGTGTACCAGAGCGCAGAATAACTGATTCATTTTTGAACGCTCAACACCCGTTGAATATGTCCAGTGTCAGTAAATGTCGACAACAAAGCGTAATTAAATTGTTGCCAGCAGCACAGTTACAGTCACCAATGCTCTGGATAACATGAAAACTGCCTAACCAGCTCTGCTAGGGTGAGTAAAATGGTGAGAGCTGGGTGTTCTCTCATTAAGTGTCTGGAAGTGGCTAGCCATTATTAGCCAGTTACTGTAGCTTGGGTGCTTGACTATAGTTGTGAGGTCAAAGCTTTCGAAACAACCCTGCATATTGGCCAGAGCATCCAGTGTGCGCTCTGAATGCGAAACGCTCTGCATTTAGGAATGGACAATCTGACAGCACAGTTGCAGTCACCAATGCTCTCGATAACATAAAAGCCTAACCAACTCTGCTAGGGCGAGTAATGTTCAGTGAGCTGTTCTCTCCCTCTTAGATGACTGGAAGTAGCTTGCAAGTTAGTACAGAACACACAGATCAACCCTTAACGAGATGGGTGGGGCTAAGGCTTAAGAACAACACTGAATGGCTGTCGACAAAGAAATCCCAAAATATTGACGGTATTCTCAAAAGTGAGTTTACAAGTTTACAAGTTGATCAACATTCAAAGCAGAATTACTTTCCCGTTGTTTTCTCAAATGCAGTGTATGATATACCATTTTGTAGCTCTGAGTCTCTATTTTAATCCAATGTAAAAAAAAAAACTGAAATTCCAATGTTGCTACATAAGACCTATTCTGGGTGGTGAGTCACATTTTGAACCATTTCATGTGTCTGAAGGTAGAACTCTGCCTTAGAACTCTGTATAGCAAAGTGTTCCGATAAGCTTGCGTTGCTATTATTAGCGGTTTGTGACTTTTTTAATATTGTGGAATATTTCACTTTATCTGGTCATAGGAGTAACCTGGGGTGACAGGTAGCCTAGTGGTTAGTGTTGGGCCAATAATCAAAAGGTTGCTGCATCAAATCCCTGAGCTGACAAGGTACAAATCTACCCCAGAACAAGGCAGGTTCCCCAGTAGGCTGTCATTGTAAATAAGTTATTAACTGTTCTTAACTGACTTGCATAGGTAAATAAAGGTTGAATATTTTTTATATATATTTTTTAAACAACATGAACATGAATTGGTGCATGAGGCAGTGCGACTTGAGTTTCGCTGTCAGCTGGAAGACTATGTCTCCTTTTCTCAGCGGCGGGAACGAGGGACGGGGAGTTGGGTGAGAGGCAGCTGCACTCACCGCTGTGTCTTACTTTCCCTAACTGACCATCAGATGCAGGCCATCAGTCCAGTAATAAAAAACTAAACAAATTATATGCTCACCTACCTATGCTTCACAAGTAACACAACAAATGATATGCTCACCTACCTATGCTTCACAAGTAACACAACAAATGATATGCTCACCTACCTATGCTTCACAAGTAACACAACAAATTATATGCTCACCTACCTATGCTTCACAAGTAACACAACAAATGATATTCTCACCTACCTATGCTTCACAAGTAACACAACAAATGATATGCTCACCTACCTATGCTTCACAAGTAACACAACAAATGATATTCTCACCTACCTATGCTTCACAAGTAACACAACAAATGATATGCTCACCTACCTATGCTTCACAAGTAACACAACAAATTATATGCTCACCTACCTATGCTTCACAAGTAACACAACAAATTATATGCTCACCTACCTATGCTTCACAAGTAATACAACAAATGATATGCTCACCTACCTATGCTTCACAAGTAACACAACAAATTATATGCTCACCTACCTATGCTTCACAAGTAACACAACAAATGATATGCTCACCTACCTATGCTTCACAAGTAACACAACAAATGATCTATTACCAGCGTGATCATATACCTACATTTTTTACGTATAATTTCAAAATGGTCTGAGAACAACATTGGCAGGACAATTCAAGCATAGCCAATATGCAGTGATAATTTATTTGGCCTATAGCCTACTGCACAAACCTCATTGCTACACAACTGTTTTTGTTTGTTAATGTTGCATAGGGTTAAGTTTGCATAGGCTTATGTTTCTAAAAAATCTGAGCGGTAGATGTTGGCTTGCATCTTTACTCAGAAAGTGATCTTGACTCAAAAGATTGGTGACCACAGCAGTAAGCAATTCTTTGAATATTTGGGAATGTTGAGGTAGTAAAATAAGCAGTAAGCAGTAGCGGCGTGTGGGTAAAATCACTGGGGAAGCCGAGCCAGAAAAAAAGCCATATTACAACCTATTGCGTTGTTTGCCATATAACCTGTGAGTTCATATTTCTTGATATCGTGATATGTAGGCCTAAGGCCAAGACAATAAGAAGACACAGTAGATTAATATATTCAAACACACCTTTGTTTCACCACAAAACCGGAGAGCAACCTCTGTCCGGTGAAATCCAACAAAGCATATTACATTTAACAAACTTAAATTATTATTATTTTTAAATTTAACATGTCCTACAGCAAGTACATTTTTGCCTAAGTTTTCAGACTACTAAACAACTATTGATTTAGAACCACGGAGCATTACTGCAAATCAGGAGCTGCCTCCACTATTCCAGCACCATTTCAACTTCAACATCATCAAATCACCTGTGCTTAGTCTAATACAGTGACAACTAATAGATACCAAAAACTAAATAGGATGTCCATCGTTCTGATTTGTGTGTGTGCTCATGCAAGTAGAGTTCATGCAAGTAGAAAAAACATGTTGTCTCACCCTACTTGTAGAAACGCCAATGCCATTCTCCCCTTTTCTGTTGACAAAACGGTCTATGACTCTATCATACAGTATACACTTTTATTTTTTGTTGTAGTAGGCTACCTGGCTAAAATCCTTGCTCGCTAGCCTAACTTCCTTTCATGGGCAATGTTAACTAGTTAATATTAGCCTTCTACATCTAGTGTTAATTGAACTTCCATCCTCTCAGTCCAGGGGCACAATGTATGACTGGTTAGATCAGAATCGCCATTATAATCATTGGCCAGTACTGAGAATTAAGTAAAACCACAAGTCCAAATGTCTAACTCCATCCATGGCTAATTTAGGAAAGGGACAATTTTAGCTAGCTAGCTAGAAACTGGAGAACAACAACACAACGAGATGCAACAATTCAAGTTGCTTCTGTTAATGATGTCTTGTGTTCGATGTGATGTGTTTGGAGTGAAGATAGATCCAAACTGGCTTCCCTTTACACTTTGTTTTGGTGTGCAGGACCATTCACAGTTGAGCTCACTCAGTTTAGCTCAAGGCTAATTGGCTATTATTTAATACTTTTTTTATAGGACAAATGCTCACTGGCTTCCCTTGCATTCAATGCTATGGGTGGCAACAATGTGACCAGACAGAATCAGATATATGGCCTACACATACAGAGACAGATGGGCGCTGTTTCGCTTTCTCGGATGCTTTCTCCAGTGAGATACATTGAGCCTCTTGCAAATTGAAGGAAATTATGAAACACAGAGAGACGAAAGATACATCATTTTGTTTGCGTCAAAAAGTGAGTGCTATGGGGCGATAGTAATTTAGCTCAGTTACGTTAGCTTTCTTGGGAACAGGAACAATGGTGGCCATCTTAAAGCATGTGAGCACAGCAGACTGGGATAGGTATTGATTGAATATGTCTGTAAACACACCAGCCAGCTGGTCTGCGCATGCTCTGAGGACGCTGCTGTCTGGGCCGGCAGCCTTGCAAGGGTTAACACGTTTAAATGTTTTACTCACGTTGGCCATGGTGAAGGAGAACCCACAGGCTTTGGTAGTGGGCCGTGTCAGTGTATGTATGAGTTTATTTTTTGTAATCTGTGATTGACTGTAGACCCTGCCACATACGTCTCATGTTTGAGCCGTTGAATTGAGACTCTACTTTGTTTGTTTGATTGCCTTGCGGGGGGAATAGCTACACTCTTTGTATTTGGTCATGTTTCCAGTTGCCTTGCCATGATTAAAAGCGGTGGTTTGTTCTTTCATTAATGCTGCCATTAATCCACAGTTTCTGTTTAGGGAAGGTTCCAATAGTCACAGTGGGTACAACATCACCGATGCACTTGCTAATGAACTTGCTCACCGAGTCAGCATATACATCAATGTTATTGTCTGAGGCTACCTGGAACATAACCCAGTCCAAGTGATCAAAGCAGTCTTGAAGTGTGGAATCCGATTGGTTTGACCAGCATTGGATAGACCTGAGCACGGGCGTTTCCTGTTTTAGTTTCTGTCTATAGGCTGGGAGCAACAAAATGGAGTCATGGTTAGATTTGCCGAAGTGAGGGCAAGGGAGGCATTTGTATGCATCGCGTAAGTTAGAGTAGCAATGGTCCAGAATACTACCAGCCCGTGTTGCGCATTCAATATGCTGATAGAATTTAGGAAGCCCTCAGGTTAGCTTTGTTAAAATCCCCAGCTACAATAAATGCAGCCTCAGGATATATGGTTTCCAGTTTACATAGAGTCCAGTGAAATTTATTTCAGGGCTGTCGAGGTATCTGCTTTGGAGGAGGGATATACACGGCTGTGACTACCATCGAAGGTAATTCTCTTGGTCGATAATGCGGTCGGCATTTGACTGTAAAGAATTCTAGGTCAGGTGAACAAAAGGACTTCCTGTATGTTCCTGTATGTTGTTAAGATCACACCGCGAGTCGTTAATCATAAGGCATACACCCCCGCCCTTCTTCTTAGCAGATGGTTGTTTGTTTCTGTGGGCGCGATGAGTGAAGAAACCGGGTGGCTGTACCAACTCTGACAACATATCCCGAATGAGGCATGCTTCCGTGAAACAGAGAATGTTACAATCTCTGATGTCTCTCTGGAAAGCATCTCGTGCCATAATTTCATCCACCTTGTTGTCTAGAGATTGGACATTGGCGAGTAATATGCTCGGAAGCGGTGTATGGTGTGCTCGCCTTCTAAGTCTGACCAGTAGGCCACTCCGTCTATCTCTCCTGCGGCGACCACGTTGTATTTGGTCGGCCCCTGGCATAAGATCCCACGTCCAGGGTGGAGGTCCGAACAAAGGATCCGCTGTATGTAATAACACTTGAGATTTTCTGGTCTAACAAGGTAAAAAATAATACAAACAAATTACTGCGTAGTTTCCTAAGGACCTGAAGCGAGGCGACCATCTCTGTTGGCGCCATCAACAGTATCTAATATGTCATCTCACGTGACATTCACTGAGTATACAAAACATTAAAAAAACTTGCTCTTTCCATGACATAGACTGACCAGGTGAATCCAGGTGAAAGTTATTATCCCTTATAGATGTCACTTGTTAAATCCACTTCAATCGGTGTAGATGAAGTGGAGAAGACTGGTTAAATAATAATTTTTAAGCCTTGAGACAATTGAGACATGGATTGTGTATGTGGGCCAAAGGGTGAATGGGCAAGACAAAAAATTGAAATGCCTTTGAACGGGGTATGGTAGTTGGTGCCAGGCGCACCGGTTTGTTTCAAGAACTGCAACGCTGCTGGGTTTTTCATGCTCAACAGTTTCCCGTGTGTATCAAGAATGGTCCACCATCCAAAGGACATCCAACCAACTTGACACAACTGTGGAAAGCATTGGAGTCAACATGGGACACCATCCCTGTGGAACGCTTTCGACACCTTGTTGAGTCCATGCCCTGACGAAATGAGGCTGTTCTGAGGGCAAAGGGTGGGGGGGAGGTGTAATTCTAATGAGACCATGATCCTATCTAACAATCCATCCATATCAGAGGGAGAGAGACCCTGGGATAACCTGTGCAGGCTGCAGAGAAGAACGAGAGACTGCAGTGTGGATTCTGCTGTGCTGTGAGAAACAGTGGAGGCTTCTGAGGGGAGGACGGCTCATAATAATTGCTGGAATGGTATCAAATACATCAACGACGTGGTTTCCATTCCAGCCATTATTAATAGCCGTCCCCCCCTCAGCAGCCTCCACTGGTGAGAAGGTGGCGCGGAGTCCCCTGTTCTTGTGGGCCCTGTTTTCCTTTCTCCTTGTGTTTGGACGAACAGCAGACAAGTGGAGGTTAGAAAAACACTCTTCCTGGAGCCAAAGGATTTAGACTACAAGTCATTAGGACAGAGGTCAAGTTGAGAGAGCTAAACCCTTATAATTCGCCCCAAATGCCATGGTGGGGTAGGGCCCTTCTTCAGGTTCCAGCTTATTTTCTGTTTCCTTCCCAGAGAAGTCACTCCAGGTTCTAGTAGAAAAGTTAGAGTGACAGTCAGAGACGGACAGATGAGAGAGAAATGGAGGGATTGTGACAGGAAAAGGTTATTATTTGACAGATGAAAATAAATTAATAAAATGAGTCTACAGGTGTGTAGTTCTACATTTTGAATAGCGTGTCATCGCAAAATCAACTTCTACTACCATGTTGATTGATTAGCTCTTTCTAGTGAGCCATCTTTGAGGTGTCTATCTACCTTTCAAATACTCAGACAATCATTTGATTCTATTAAATGGGTCATTTTTGATTTATGAATTTTAGTGCTCACCCTCTCAAATCTCTGCATAGCAACTCTGTCGATCAGTTGAGATCCGTTTCTTATCACTACTCTGGACGGTTCTGACTTCGAATATGTGGACAACTACATATACCTAGGTGTCTGGCTAGACAGTAAACTCTCCTTCCAGACTCACATTAAACTTCTCCAATCCAAAATTAAATCTAGAATCGGCTTCCTATTTCGCAACAAAGCCTCCTTCACTCATGCTGCCAAACATATCCTCGTAAAACGGATTATCCTACCGATCCTTGACTTCGGCGATATCATTTACAAAATAGCCTACAACACTCTACTCAGCAAATTGGATGGAGTCTATCACAGTGCCATCCGTTTTGTCACCAAAGCCCCATATACTACCCACCACTGTGACCTGTATGCTCTCGTTGGCTGGTCTTTGCTACATATTCGTCGCCAAACCCACTGGCTCCAGGTCATCTATAAGCCTTATCTCAGCTCACTGGTCACCATAGCAACGCCCACCCGTAGCACGTGCTCCAGCATGTATATTTCACTGGTCATACCCAAAGCCAACAGCTCATTTGGCCACCTTTCCTTCCAGTTCTCTGCTGCCAATGACTGGAACGAATTGCAAAAATTATTGAAGTTGGAGACTTACATCTCCCTCACTAACTTTAAGCGTCAGCTGGCAGAGCAGCTAACTATTCGCTGCAGCTGTACACAGCCCATCTGTAAATAGCCCATCCAACGAACTACCTACCTCATCCCCATGTTTGTTTTTGTTTTTCTGTTCTTTTGCACACCAGTAATTCTACTTGCACATCCTCATCTGCACATACATCACTTCAGTGTAAATTGCTAAATTGTAATTACTTCACCACTATTGGCCTATTTATTGCCTTACCTCCTTACTTCATTTGCACACACTGTATACAGATTTTTCTATTGTGTTACTGACTGTACGTTTGTTTATCCCATGTGGAACTCTTTGTTGTTTTTGTCACACTGCTTTACTTTATCTTGACCAGGTCGTAGTTGTAAATGTGAACTTGTTCTCAACTGGCCTACCTGGTGAAATAAAAGTGAAATAAAAAAATATGGGACCTTTTTGGTTCTACCTCAGGCACTACCTAACTTTTTAATTCAAGCCTTGTCTACTAAATTAGTAACACATATTCCTAGACAGACAGACAGATTCACTGGCAACACCAAGCTTTCTTAATTAAATAAAAAACAGACATAGACTTAAATTGCCCAATCACCTCTCAACATGTGATGCATAACACTGGAAATCAAGTGGCCACATTCCCCAAAAATGTCATCTTTATAATTACCTTTATTACCAGAGAGTATATATTAAAATATGTACTGGTGTGACAATGTATGATACTCACATATTATTGTTCATGAATTTATTGAAATATTTTTCATTCCAAATCCAAGAAGTTAGGGTTACAATTATTTTGGTTTTGTCCGGGTTTTCGTGTCTATCTTTTGAAGAACAGAAGATGCCATCCCTGGCATAAAAAAATAAAAGGTTATTTTAATACTGTTATTCAGGATCTCTTACTTGCTTATGCTTGTCAACTTGATTTAAATTTTTGAAAGCAGGCAAACTAAAAAAACAGTTAACCATAGACATATTTCCCAAAGGCCACCTCAAATATGTAGTTAGAGAGTCAGACAGACAGACTGCCCTCTGGTCAGGGAACAAGGAATGCACTTTCCTTTGGGACGCATCTAAAATTGCCTAGTGATGAAAAATCATATTTACATTTTTGGGTAGATTTTCCCTTTGATCATGGTAGGGTAAGATGTGACGCCTGTCTTTGAGCCCAGCATGTTCGTGTGAGCCGTAATGGGTAAACCCAGATAATATTTTCATAGCCACAGTAGGGCTATGCTATTAACCTCCACCTCGGCTTTCATGTGGCAAAATCCAAAAGCAAATCTTGTAACCCACAACATGTTAATAACTCAGTGGAGCCAGACATGAGCACAGAAGCTATGATGATGTCTGTTACCCACATTACATGGTGGAGTGGAGTCACACATATAGGTAAAAAAAGCTCCAATTGTATTCAAACTTTCACTATTTGCTTCCTTCATTATTAGGTTGTTCGGGTATCTGGTGGTCTAATTGTATGTCAAAATAGGTATTTTACTGTGTTGATATGTTTAAATGCACTTTCAATAAAGTATGATTTGATTAAGATGTCTTGTTGTGAGTTGTCTTCATTAGCTTTGTGCCTATTTGAAAGGTCATTAAATGCAGTGGGGAAAGGGCTTTTATTTATAGATAGACTAACTGGCCAATTTTGAGAAGCATTTAATGAAACACTTAATATAAATGTTTGTATTTTTAATTGTTTTATTATTTTAGGGGGAATATCAGCTTTAATATTGCAGATAGATTGTAATCAATGTATCAATGTAATTGTCTACATAATTTCTAATCCTCCATATATAGTTTTTAAAAAATATTTACATTATTTAAAACATATATTTAAAAAATATATTTTTTCTTTCCTTAATATACATTATTTATTGATTATGTATTTTAGTCCAGGAGTAGGCTTAATCTGGGTCTGAAAAAGGACAAACACAGTGCTGATTATCTTGAACAATAAATTCTCATACCTTGTGTACACACAGCTTGTATCGTTGTAGTTTTACACTGAATATGACACGCGCCTGTTGATAGTCAGAGCTCATAGCTTGATGAGATATATGGCATCCATATTAGGAAGTCATCAAACAACACTGACATGCACTTGGAAAAGATATGTTGCAACGAAGAGTCAGCATCAATATTTGCTGTGTCAGACCTACATCTATGGGTGTTCTTTACTATACCACCTGTGGATAATACAAAGAGGAAGGATGTCTTTTGGCTAATGTTCTCGACGTAGCCATGAGGCGTGATGCTGTGGGTGTCCTAAAATGGACACAGTACATTTAATCCCAATGCAGGCCTACTCAGGAGTACATTTTTCTCACCTATAGAGATCCTCAAACCCATAGATGAATAGCAGGCAAAAATACAGTATCTACAGTCACTCTCTCCAGCTTATTTCTTTTCACCTCCCATCTGTTTTGAGGAAGAGACAATATAGCCATGTAAGTGAGCAGCAGGCTCCGTATCTGGTTATATTTGCATGTTGTTTGTTGTTGGCTTTTCTAGGGATGGTTGAGACTATGTTACGGGGGAATAGATCAGGCATCACTGTCTGGGATTGAAGGAGACTCGGAGGGGTCTGGGAAATGGGCCCTTCATTTGAAATAGACCTCTGTTTTATAAAGAGGCATTAGCTTTTATTGATGAGACTAATGTGTGTATTTAAAGTAAATGATAAGGGGAGAGGCGGTGCTTCAGGGGATGGGGTGATGAAAGGCTTGTATTAATGTACATGGCGGACTGCTGTTTTCCATTTGCAGTAACCGCTTTCCCCTTTCTCTCTCCTCAATAGTCGCACGCGCACACACACACACACACACACACACCTTTCCCTCCCTTACTCCCGTCATACACATGTAAGTCATATACAAACCAGAAAGGGTTTTGGCGCCCAGGGACAGTGGCCTGGAATTGCCCCCAAGAAACCAAATCCACTCCATCAAATTGCCAGATGTCACTCCCAACCTTGATCAGTTGGACATTGGTTTCACCAGGCAGCAGGGAAGAGAAATCAGGTCCACCGCCACCACTACAGCCAAAAATGGCATTAGAGAAAGAGAGAGAGAGCGAAATAGAGAGATTGTGTGTGATTCAAATAATATTATAAGCTGGATGGTTCGAGCCCTGAATGGTGATTTGTTGAAAGCCGTGGTATATCAGACCGTATACCACTGGTATGAATAACATTTATTTTTAGTGCTCTAATTACGTTGGTAACCAGTTTATAATAGCAATAAGGCACCTTGGGGGGTTGTGGTATATTGCCATTAAGGGCTGTATCCAGGCACTCCACATTGCGTCGTGCCTATGAACAACCCTTAGCCGTGGTATATTGGCCATATACCACACCCCCTCGGGCCTTATTGCTTGTAAGCCTGTTTGGGTGTTAGCCTGTTTAAGAACTAATTATTAAGTTACCAGAAAACGTGTGTTTAATGTCTATATCTAACTATATCTAAGGTGGCAAATAAGTATCGTTATACCCATCTGTATAGCACTTTGAAAGTTAAATAAATATATTATTAACTTTGTTTGTGATGTTTTAATTACTTGTGCAACAGAGGTGGTTCGATGAACTATGCTCGCATGATGAGTAGCTCCCCTAGCTCATGCATAAGATGTACCTCAGAGGGCACAGACAAGGCTGTGTATCTGTGAATAACTTTGACAAGATACGTTTCTTGTAGTAATCAATATTTGTGGTAGTGAAGCACAGTATAAACAATGACTATTGTGCCCAACAACAACAAAAAACAGTGAGATGGATATGGAGTCACTGGGTCATAAAGTTGAACTGGATTCTTAACGTCCCTGGACAGTTGTTGATTGAGGTGCTGGTGTCCTGTGGCCTATGCCGAATTCCCTTTCTCATTTCTCATTTCCAGGTCATGGGCATGGATAAAAAAAAAATCTGGTTTCTTTCATGTGCTTTACATAAACAAGTACATCGTCATGTACCTGATTTAAAAAATCAATAGCAAATGGAAAAGACAAGAACAGTAAATATTTTTGGAAAACAAAAGATTGTATTCACAGTGTGGTTTAAGGATTGGGTTGAGTATGGAGACTTCCAGAACACAGACAATGTGTTTTAAATCAAGTTTATTCTCTTTTGCCATGATTATGTCACTAATTACATTTCAGGCTTTTCCATTATGAAAATGGATGTTGTTTTCGCTGGGACAGAGACATTTTATCACATTTCCACGCCTTAATGAATTCGTTATGCTAAATAACTTGGAAGAGGCCCTTGATTGTCCGAACAACAAAAAGCTTCTGCGTAATCAAATCCAGCCCATATCAATTAGAAACGATCTGAATTGGTGGTAGGCGTACTTGAGTCTAGGTAAATAGGCTTTAAGGAATCATTAGTATATCATTCAATGTATTTCCATGGGATATTTATACAATATCATCTGAAATATAAACAAATAAATGATGGAGAACTAACAGGAAGGTATATTTAGTCAGATGTTTTGGGAATGACAATTTAGGAAGCAGTGAAGCAAAATAAGCAAAAATGATACATTCAAGCAAACGTGATGGCTGATTTTCCCCACCAACTTTCATAGTTACATAGAATATGAATAAATTGGTATAATTACATGTAACTACACTGGTTAATGCATTGAATTACATTGGAATTGGTCCAGTTTCCTTTCATTGTGATTCAGTTTCATGTACCTTTTCTTCAGTACACAGTATACAATTGAATAGTGCATGGGTGATGCCGAAAGATGTCTTTGAAAGAGCACAGGTGTCACATAAATGTTTGAAAAGGAGAGATAAAATACGATAATTTAGGCTAATGCCCAATGCGGGAATCAAACCCAATGTAGGGTTGCAAAGCACCATCATCCAACCAATGGACCTTCTGGTTTAGTTGATGTATTATTAAGGGACATGTGGTGACACTTCTGGTCAATGGTCTATTTTGTAAGATGAAATATGAAGCAGACATCAGAGTTCACCAATGTCACAAGCACGAACGCAAGCATGCACGCACACACGCACAGAGTGCTGCATTGTTCCACTGAGAGCTATTCTGACATTAATTTCCTCTCTAGAGCACACAAAATATACAAAATATACAACTACATATGTGCACACATTTACAGTAGATACAGATACTGTGGACTGCACACGCACGCACGCACGCAGGCACGCACACACACACACACACACACACACACACATACACACATTTTCAGACAGCAACAGTGAGCTTGTGCAATTTTCCCATCATAGACAGGAAGTGGTTTCTTAGCCATCATCATTCCCAAGTTGCTATGGGTAACATGATGTTTCCTTACCCCCCCTGTCTATCCCTCTCCCCTTGTCTCTCCCCTCGTCTCTCCCTCTCCCGCTCCCCTTGTTTGTTTGTTTCCCGATGTTTTTATTTAAAACATCAAACGGCAGCCCCCTTCCCTTTCAACGGCCCCCTCAGCCCCAGAGCCTTCAGAATGATTTGTAAACTTCAAAAGGCTAAGAACCCCAGTCTGGTCTCCTCAGCTCATTTAGGTAATTCAATAAGCCAGGGGGGACAAGCTCAGCAGCGCACTGCTTACCCCTGCCCCCGCTGCCGCCGCCACCACCCCGTTGTCCTCACTCTCGCCAATTGAAGCCTCTCTGGACTATGGGGAACATATGTCAGCTACGCTGGACCAAACTCCCACAAAATAAGCATTTATTTATTGATGTCTTGTTCAGAGTGTCTTTTGGAGGGGTGGGAGGGTGAGGTGGGAGGGTGAGGTGGGGTTAGCCACTGATGGTGTTTGTTTGTGAGTGCATGTCATGTTTGTTGGGTATCCCTGTCAATGCAACGTCCGTTAAGCTGTGAAGTTCAGTCCTTGTGCCTTTGTACAAAAAGTACACTTTAGCTCTACTGGAAGGAAATAATATACAACCAAATGTATATGGGGACAAGCCACTAACCAACTGTACCCATCCCTTTGGTGGCCTCACTTCCGTGTTGGGATAATATACAGTGAGCTCCAAAAGTATTGGGACAGTGACACATTATTTGTTGTTTTGGCGCTGTACTCCAGCACGTTGGATTTTAAATGATACCATGACTATGAGGTTAAAAGTCCAGACTGTCAGCTTTCATCAGAGGGAATTTTAATCTACAGTTGAAGTCGGAAGTTTACATACACTTAGGTTGGAGTCATTAAAACTTGATTTTCAACCACTCCACAAATTTCTTATTTACAAACTATAGTTTTGGCAGTCGGTTATGACATCTACTTTGTGCATAATTCACTGTATCATAATTACAATGGGTCAGAAGTTTACATACACTAAGTTGACTGTCCTTTAAACAGCTTGGAAAATTCGGGAAAATTATGTCATGGCTTTAGAAGCTTCTGATAGGCTGATTGACATAATTTGAGTCAATTGGAGGTGTACCTGTGGATGTATTTCAAGGCCTACCTTCAAACTCAGTGCTTCTTTACTTGACATCATGGGAAAATCAAAAGAAATCAGCCAAGATCTCAGAAAAAACATTGTAGACCTCCACATGTCTGGTTCATTCTTGGGAGAAATTTCCAAATGCCTGAAGGTACCATGTTCATCTGTACAAGCAATAGTACGCAAGTATAAACACCATGGGACCACGAGCCGTCATATCGCTCAGGAAGGAGACGCGTTCTGTCTCCTAGAGATGAACGTACTTTGGTGCGAGAAGTGCAAATCAATCCCAGAACAACAGCAAAGGACCATGTGAAGATGCTGGAGGAAACAGGTACAAAAGTATCTATATCCACAGTAAAATTAGTCCTATATCTACATAACCTGAAAGGCCGCTCAGCAAGGAAGAAGCCACTTCTCCAAAACCACCATAAAAAAGACAGACTACAGTTTGCAACTGCACATGGGGACAAAGATCGTACTTTATGTTTGGAGGAAAAAAGGGGAGGCTTGCAAGCCGAAGAACACCATCCCAACCATGATGCACGGGGGTGGCAGCATCATGTTGTGGGGTGGCTTCAGGAGGGACTGGTGCACTTCACAAAATAGATGGCATCATGAGGACAGAAAATTGTGTGGAAATATTGAAGCAACATCTCAAGACATCTGTCAGGAAGTTAAAACTTGGTCACAAATGGGCCTTCCAAATGGACAATGACCCCAAGCATACTTCCAAAGTTGTGGGAAAATGGCTTAAGGACAACAAAGTCAAGGTACTGGAGTGGCCATCACAAAGCCCTGACCTCAATCCTATAGAAAATATGTGGGCAGAACTGAAAAAGCATGTGCGAGCAAAGAGGCCTACAAACCTGACTCAGTTACACCAGCTCTGTCAGGAGGAATGGTCCAAAATTCACCCCACTTATTGTGATAATCTTGTGGAAGGCTACCCTAAACATTTGACCCAAGTTAAACAATTTGAAGGCAATGCTACTAAATACTAATTGAGTGTATGTAAATTTATGATCCACTGGGAATGTGATGAAAGAAATAAAAGCTGAAATAAATCATTCTCTCTACTATTATTAGGACATTTCACATTCTTAAAACAAAGTGGTGATCCGAAACTGACCTAAAACAGGGAATTTTTACTTGGATTAAATATCAGGAATTGTGAAAAACTGAGTTTAAATGTATTTGGATAAGGTGTATGTAAACCTCCGACTTCAACTGTATATTAGGTGAACCGTTTAGAAATGACATCACTTTTTGCTCCTTGTCCCTCCATTTTAGGGGACTAAAAGTATTCGTATTAATGTATTTTGTCATTTTGGAGTCACCTTTATTGTAAATTAAAATACAATATATTTCTAAACACTATTTCTAAACATCATGCTACCATGATTACAGATCATCCTGAATGAATCGTGAATAATGATGAGTGGGAAAGTTATAATACCGCACCAAAACTGCTAACCTCCTATGTAATTGGAATGGTGAGAGATTAGCATGTCTTGGTGGTATGATATTTGTGCATCTGTAACTTGTGGTGGTGGAAGAAGGCTGTTACAGATATCCACCTTTCCCCTTGCACTGTGTCCAGACAAAGCGGGTGACGCAGGGGCTAAATAGGCAATGTAGCGAATGCCCGTAAATGCTGGAGGAGCATAAATCTCAGTTTATCAAAACCACTCAGACATCGGTGGCCTTTTCCCTGTGGTAGGCTGTCTTAGTCCAGCTCCGTGACATGTTGTCTTAGTCCAGCTCAGTGACATGTTGTCTTAGTCCAGCTCTGTGATGGGTTGTCTTAGTCCAGCTCCGTGACATGTTGTCTTAGTCCAGCTCAGTGACATGTTGTCTTAGTCCATCTCCGTGATGGGTTGGCTTAGTCCAGCTCCGTGATGAGTTGTCTTAGTCCAGCTCCGTGATGGCTTGTCTTAGTCCAGCTCCGTGACATGTTGTCTTACTCCAGCTCCGTGATGGGTTGTCTTAGTCCAGCTCCGTGATGGGTTGTCTTAGTCCAGCTCCGTGATGGGTTGTCTTAGTCCAGCTCCGTGATGGGTTGTCTTAGTCCAGCTCCGTGACATGTTGTCTTAGTCCAGCTCCGTGATTGGTTGTCTTAGTCCAGCTCCGTGACATGTTGTCTTAGTCCAGCTCCGTGACATGTTGTCTTAGTCCAGCTCCGTGATGGGTTGTCTTACTCCAGGTCTGTGACATGTTGTCTTAGTCCATCTCCGTGATGGGTTGGCTTACTCCAGCTCCGTGACATGTTGTCTTAGTCCAGCTCCGTGATGGGTTGTCTTACTCCAGCTCCGTGATGGGTTGTCTTACTCCAGCTCCGTGACATGTTGTCTTAGTCCAGCTCCGTGATGGGTTGTCTTACTCCAGCTCCGTGATGGGTTGTCTTAGTCCAGCTCCGTGATGGCTTGTCTTAGTCCAGCTCCGTGATGGGTTGTCTTAGTCCAGCTCCGTGATGGCTTGTCTTAGTCCAGCTCCGTGACATGTTGTCTTACTCCAGCTCCGTGATGGGTTGTCTTAGTCCAGCTCCGTGATGGGTTGTCTTAGTCCAGCTCCGTGATGGGTTGTCTTAGTCCAGCTCCGTGACGGGTTGTCTTAGTCCAGCTCCGTGACGGGTTGTCATAGTCCAGCTCCGTGATGGGTTGTCTTAGTCCAGCTCCGTGACATGTTGTCTTAGTCCAGCTCCGTGATGGGTTGTCTTACTCCAGGTCTGTGACATGTTGTCTTAGTCCAGCTCCGTGATGGGTTGTCTTACTCCAGCTCTGTGACATGTTGTCTTAGTCCAGCTCCGTGACATGTTGTCTTAGTCCAGCTCCGTGACGGGTTGTCTTATTCTTATTGCTGTTGCATTGTCGAGAAGGAACCTGCAAGTAAGCATTTAATTTGAAGATGTATACCATGCGTATTAGTGATGCGCTGGTTGTCTTATAACCTGCAGTCCCCTTGGTTATATGTGAGGCAGCGCAGGTTTAGGGTCATGAAATATTGTGTGGATGAAGTGGAGGGTTGAATAAAGAGAAAACAATACCTTAAAAAATCCATAAATGTATCATTCTGGTGCAATTTATATCTATAGACTACATTTAGTTTTTTTTTTTCATTGTTTTAGGCTATCTGGCATTACTGTATAAGCCTAAGGTTTAGGGCCTAACTGTACTGGTGCCAAATAGCCTACACGCCAATCACCGAACGCTTTTGGGAATGGTCAGAAAAAATGTAGTCTAGATATAATCCACAGAGGCAAAAAGGACAATGTCGGAGTTTAATGCACTATGAGAAAAACTGAAAATAAAGAGAAGGTAGGGACAGAAAAGTAATGTTTGGGAAAGATTTGGTGAAGTAATAACATAGGATGATAGCAGTACCTGCTATATTATGTGTGACGATTGTAAGGCGCAATACACATTTGTCAGTCACAAGATGGGGACTTCAAATAGGCCTATGGCACGTCAAGAGAACTGTAGCCTATTGTTTAGATTGGTTAAATAGTAACTGAAATCTGGACACTGACTGTAAGTAGATCTAAAACCTCACATAGCCTTAATATTAACTCCTGCAGAATTAAACATTTCACTTGCAGTGAAATGATACACCAAACAGGCACAATTTTGACTTGGGGACAGGAGTTGAGGAATATGACTTCTTTCTTTCAACATCTTGAGAGAATGCGAATCCCTCTCTAGAGGTGCTGCCTTTATCAGCATCATAAAAGCTGATAGTACAGTATTTCAACCACCAAAAATATGCATCCAAGCCAAACTGTACTCATTTCCACAGCTTTCTATTTCCTTACAACCGGTAAAACTGATGTAATTTCCGTTGAAGTTTTTTTTATATATTTTTTTAGACTATAGCATTTTCTAAACGTCTTTGCTTCACGAAAGAAGCAGAGATGATACAAAACTTGACCAATGTCACCTAGATTTATGACATTCTAGTGAGCAAGGTTTATTTAGTCTTCTAGGGCAATATATAATGACAAAAGAGATGCTGCATGTATCTAATGATAGACAAATTTACAAACAAATAGCTTATCAAAATGTTGGAAATGAGAAGCAGAATCATATCAAAATCAGGCAACAAAAAAAATCCTGAACCCCCTGTTAAAAAAATCTTTCTGCTGTCTATGACTGTAGCCTACAGCACATTTTCTATATTAGCGGGTTGGGGTTGGGCGGGTGCAGGTGAACAAACAGCTGACTTGCAGCACCACTAATGCGTATCCTATACATATGACTAATAAAACATGAAACCAGAAACTATTCCATGTTTCATCTAGCCTAATTTTATCCAGCTAATAACCTAATCACTGATCAAGAAACATTATGGACTAAACTTTCAAATCCTGTTGCTGGAGGATTATTTTGTTGAGACAATACTGGTCCAATGAATATCCTACAGCTGTTGTTGTTCTTCTCTTATTGAGAGTGCAATTCCATCACCAAAGAAAACCTAGTCCCTGTGCATAACTGCAGCAACAAAGACATGCATTTGGGGCCGTATTAAATCAAATCAAATTGTATTTGTCACACGCTTCATAAACAACAAGTGTAGACTAACAGTAAAATGATTACTCACAGGCCCCTCTTAACAATGCAGAGAGATACAAAATAGAAAAATAATAGCACATGGAATAAACACACAACGAGTATCCTTGGCTATATACAGTACATGGTACCTGAACCGAATCGATGTGCAGGGGTATGAGGTAATTGAGATAGATACAGTATGTACATATAGGTAGGGATAAAGTGACTAGGCAACAGTAGCAGCAGCATATGTGATGAGGCAAAAGAGTTAGTGAAAAAAGGGTCAATGCAGATGGTCCGGTTAGCTATTCGTTAATGATTTAACTAACTTAGCAGTCTTATGGCTTCAGGGTAGAAGGTGTTCATGGTCCATTTGGTTCCAGACTTGCTGCACCGGTACCACTTGCCATGCAGTAGCAGAGAGGGCATTTTATAACTTGGGTGTCTGGAGTCTTTGACAATTTTTTAGGCCTTTCCTCTGACACCGCCTGGTATAGAGGTCCTGGATGGCAGGGAGTTCGGCCTGAGTGATGTACTGGGCCACACACACTACTCTCTGTAGCGTCTTGCGGTCGGATGCCAAGCAGTTGCGATACCAAGCGATGATGCAGCCAGTCAAGATGCTCTCAATGGTGCAGCTGTATAACTTGTTGAGGATCTGAGGGCCCATGCCAAATCTTTTCAGCTTCCCGAGGGGGAAGTGGCGTTGTCGTGCCTTCTTTATGACTGTGTTGGTGTGTGTGGACCATGATAATTCATTAGTGATATGGATACCGAGGAATGTGAAGCTCTCGACTTGCTTTACTACAGCCCAGTCAATCAAATCAAATGTATTTATAAGGCCCTTTTTGGATCAGTAGATGTCACAAAGTGCATATATAGAAACCCAGTCTAAAACCTCAAACAGCAAGCAATGCAGATGTAGAAGCATGGTTGCTAGGAAAAACTATCTAGAAAGGCAGGAACCTAGGAAGAAACCTAAAGACGAACCAGGCTCTGAGGGATTGCCAGTCATCTTCTGGCTGTGCCTGGTGTAAATTATAAGAGTACATAGCCATCAAGGCCAGATTGTTCTTCAAGATGTTCAAATGTCCAGCTAGGTCAAATAATAATCACTGTGCTTGTAGAGGATGCAGCAGGTCAGCACCTCATGAGTAAGGGTCAGTTGGCTTTTCATAGCCTATCATTCAGAGGTCGAGACAGCAGGTGCGGTAGAGAGAGAGAATGGGAGGGAGGGAAAGAGAGAGAAAGGGATGAAAACAGCAGGTCCAGGGCCTCCCGAGTGGTGCAGTGGTCTAAGGCACAGTATCACAGTGCAAGAACCGTCACTACAGATCCGGGTTTGATCCCAGGCTGTGTCGCAGCCAACCGTGACTGGAGCATAATTGGCCCAGCGTCGTCCAGAGTAAAGGGAGGGTTTGGCCGACCAGGATCTCCTTGTCCCATCATGCTCTAGTGACTCCTTGTGGCGAGCCTGGCACACGCTGACTTCGGTCGCCAGTTGTACAGTGTTTCCTCCGACACATTGGTGCGGCTGGCTTCCGGGTTAAGCGAGCAGTGTGTCAAGGAGCAGTGCGGCTTGGCAGGGTCATGTTTCAGGGGATGCATGGCTCTTGACGCATGGCTCTTGACAAGACTGTAAATACCAATTTTTGGAGAAAAAGGGTCAAAAGTACTCAAAAATAAATCAATATAAATATGCAGGTCTGGGGCAAGGTAGCATGTCCAAGAAACACAAGCAGAGCAGTTGTAACTGGAGCAGCAGCAGGATAAGGTAGCGCGTCTGGTCAACAGGTCAGGCACGACCAGGTGGACTGGGGACAGCCAGGAATTATCAGGCCAATTATCAGGCCACTGTGGCCCTGTCCGACGATACCTCTGGTAGGTAGAAATCCCTGCCTCCGGCTGTTTGCTTAGAAATTCTAAGGACAATAAGGAGGCCGGCGCCTTGTGACCATAGCATTCTTGGAGGTATGTAAAGCAGGACCAAATTGGAGAGATAGGTAGGAGAAAGTCCATGTTTAGCAGTAAAACCTTGAAATCAACCCTAGCCTTAACAGGAAGCCAGTGGATGTGGATGGAGGCGTGCTCGGCCCTCTGTTTCCTGTTGTCCACGATCCGCTCCTTTGTTTTGCTGATGTATAGGGAGAGGTTGCTGTCCTGGCACCACACTGCCAGGTCACTGACTTCCTCCCTATAGACTGTCTCTTCATCATCGATGATCAGGCCAGCCACTGTCATGTAGTCAGAAAACGTAATGATGCTGGAGTCGTGGGTGCGCAGTCGTGGGTGAACAGGAATTACAGGAGGGGACTAAGCATGCACTCCTGAGGGGCCCCCGTGTTGAGGGTCAGTGTGGTGGGTATGTTGTTGCCTATCCTCACCACCTGGGGGAGGCCCGTCAGGAATTCCAGGATCCAGTTGCAGGGAGGTGTTCAGTCCCAGGGTTCTGAGCTTAGTGATGAGCATGGAGGGCACTATGGTGTTGAATGCTGACCTATATGCAATGAGCAGCATTCTCACGTAGGTGTTCCTCTTGTCCAGGTGGGAGGGCCGAGTGGAGTGTAATAAAGATTGCGTCTTTTGTGGATCTGTTGGGGCGGTATGTGAATTGGAGCAGGTTCAGGGTCTCTGGGATGATGGTGTTGACATGAGCCATGACCAGCCTTTTAAAGCATTTCATGACTACTGATGTGAGTGCTATGGGGCAACACTTGCCAGCTGGTCAGCACATGCTATGAGTACACGTCCTGGTAATCCGTCTGGCCCCGCGGCCTTGTGAATGTTAAGCCGGTTTAAAAGTCGTGTTCACATCGACTACAGAGAGCGAGATCACACAGTCGTCCGGAACAGCTGGTGCGGCACGGTTCAGCGTTGCTTGTCTCGAAGCGCGCATAGAAGGAATTTAGCTAATTTGGTAGGCTCGTGTCGGTAGGTATGTAGGTACAAAGTCGTCAATGCACTTATTAATGAAGCCGGTGACTGATGTGGTAAACTCCTCAATGTTATCGGATGAAAAACAGTCCTGCACATTAGCATCCGCTTCATCGGACCACTTCCGTATTGAGCGAGCCACTGATTCTTCCTGTTTGAGTTTTTCTTGTAAGCAGGAATCAGGTGGATGGAGTTATGGTCAGATTTGCCAAATGGAGGGCAAGAATGAGATTGGTATGTGTTTCTGTGTGTGGAGTAAAGGTGATCTAAAGGATATTACAGTTCTTCAGGTGCCGTTGATGGGATAGTCTCAATCAGCGCTCGTCCAGTTTGTTCTCTAGTGATTTTATTAAGTTCGCCAATAGAATGGAGGGTAGAAGAGGTTTATTTATTTATTCTCGTCAGGGAACCCGCTCATTTGCCTATCTTGCGACGTCTCTTTCGAGTTACGCAGAGTGGAAATCTTCATCTAAATCGGTTTTAGTGATCGCTGTTCTGATGTTCAGAAACTGTTTTTGGTCATAGGAAATGATGGCGGAAATATTATGTACAAAAAAAGTTCAGATCAGAAGCGATCCACTGCAGTGCCATCTTTATTAATTATGCAGTGTGGGGCCTTATGTGGTGTTGTCTGTAGATTATGCCCTGTGTGGCCATTTTAATTATATTTTGATGTATGTTAGCTGTCAGTCGAACTGCGCAGAAGTTCAACCAAAACACAACTTGACGTTTAAGTTAAGGCATTCATTCTGAGTGGTAAAGGGTTAAGGTTTTGGATAGGGTTAAAACAGAAAAAATGTAAATGAGTACCTAGCACTGGGATTTAACTCGTTACCCTCTGAGCCATAGCTTACCATTTAAGCCCATCCTACCCCATCAACACTGCCTTAGCAAGTCGCGAGTCTACTAGATAGGTTTTGCCCCTTGTGGACGGTATGAAATTGTAATAATAATGACTCCTGGGCCTTGGAATCTGATACCAGCAGTTATGTACCCAGGAGTCATATTCGTATGAGAGCTTGGTGTAGCTTCCCTGTGCCTCGAATCAGATCCAATATAATTTTATTGGATAAGATCATTTTCTTGGATCTTTTGAAACCAACAAGATAACCTGGATTAATTCATGAAGCTGAGAACGAAATGTATAATTTGTCCACATCAAGTGCAAGTTTCCCCTGACACCACTCTGCCCCCCCCCCCCCCCCTCCAATCCACTACTCCACTCCACCCCCAAAGGAGGGCAGTAAATGGTAAATGTTATCTATTTTCCATCAACCATGACAGTAAGAGCACCAACATATTTATCTGATGGAGAAGAAAAAACTCTAAACCATTCAACTGCCTGATTGTTCTTACAGTCCTCTGAACTTTTCAAAGCAACATTTAATTGGGAGGAAATTAGAGGGCTCTTCCGCAGGAAGGAAAGGATTTTAATCACCATGTCGTTAACCCCTGTAGGTCTAATCCTTTAGATCGCAATATCTACTAAGCTAACATATGGAATTGTTTTAAGATGATCATAAAATATATAACTTAGTCATTTGATTTAGGTAGAAAAAAATACAAATTATTTGATGAAATATTGAATTTGGCCCTTACTGCTGTAGCCCATAGATTTGAATTTACATTTGAGACATTTAGCAGATGCTGTTATCCAGAGTAACTTACAGTTACTGTATTAATCTTTGAGCAGAGCCTGAAGGTAGAGAGGGGCAGTTCTTCTTGCTGCTCCATAGGCAAGTACCATGGTCTTGTAATGGATGCGATTTTCGAATCGAAGCCAGTGGAGTGTGCGGAGGAGGGGGATAACATGGGACAATTTGGGAAGGTTGAATTTTATTTTTATTTATTTTACCTTTATTTAACCAGGCAAGTCAGTTAAGAACAAATTCTTATTTTCAATGACGGCCTGGGAACAGTGGGTTAACTGCCTGTTCAGGGGCAGAACGACAGATTTGTACCTTGTCAGCTCGGGGGTTTGAACTCGCAACCTTCCGGTTACTAGTCCAACGCTCTAACCAACGCTCTAACCACTAGGCTACCCTGCCGCCCCAAATTGCAGGGGATTGATGGCACACGGGGAGCCCAACCAACAGTGAGTTGCAGTGGAAATGACAAGTGCCTGGATCAGGACCTGTGCCGCTTCCTGTGCGAGTCGTACTCTACAGACGTTGTAGAGCATGAACCTGCAGGAGGGAGTCACTGCTTTGATGTTTGCAGAGAACGAAAGGGTGATGTCCAGGGTCACGCTAAGGTTCTCTGGGAGGGGGACACCGTCGATTTGTCAAACTTGATGGCGAGGTCTTGGAGTGGGCAGACCTTCCCTGGGAGGAAAAGCAGCTTGAGGTGGTGGGCTGACATCCAAGCTGAGATATCTGCCAGCCACACAGAGATGCATGTCACCACCTGGGTGTCAGAAGGGGGGAAGGAGAAAAGTAGTTGAGTGTCATCTGCATATCAATGATAGGAGAGTATGTGGTGTAGATCCTCACAGATCCTCTCCACATCACCCGGTAGGAGCGGCCTGCCAGGTAGGATGCAATCCAAGTGTGTGCAGAGCCTGAGACGCCCAGCCCTGTGAGGCTGGAGATGAGGATATGATGGTTCACAGTGTTGAAGGCAGTGGATAGATCTAGGAGGATGAGAACAGAGGAGAGAGAGTCAACGTTGGCAGTGCGGAGAGCCTCCGTGAGAAGAGCAGTCTCGGTTGAGTGACCCATCTTGAAGCCTGACTGGTTAGGTTCAAGAAGGTCGTTCTGAGAGAGAACGTGAGAAATGTGGTCAGAGGCAGCACGCTCAAGCATTTTGGAAAGGAAATAAAGAAGGGATACTGGTCTGTAGTTTTTGACATCGGGGGGTTGAGTCTTGGTTTCTTGAGGAGTGAGCGACTAGTGCCATTTTTAAGTCAGGGGGGATGCAGCCAGTGGTCAGGGAGGAGTTGATGTAAGAAGTGAGGAATGGTAGAAGGTCTCCAGAGATGGTCTGGAGAAGGGAGGTGGTGATGGGGTCGAGTGGGCAGGTTGTCAGGTGGCCGGATCACTAGTCGCAGGATTTCATCTGGAGAAAGGGGGGGAGAAAGAGATCAAGCCGAAGGGTAGTTCTGTGTGAGTGGGACCAGTGGATTCAATAGGCTGAGTGAATAATGAATGGATGTCGTCAACCTTCTTTTCAAAGTGGTTAACAAAGTCGTCCATATAAAAAGAGGGAGGGGATTAAGGATTAAGGAGGGAGGAGATGGTTGAAAAGTTTGAGTTTCCTAGGGTTAGAGGCAGAACCTTGAAATTTACAGTGATATAAAGTGGCTTTAGCAGTGGATACAGAGGAAATAAGGTAGAGATGAGGGAGTGAAAGGATGATAGGTCCTCCGGAAGTTTAGTTTTCCTCCATTTTCCCTCAGCTGCCCGCAGCCCTGTTCTGTAATTTTGCAATGAGTCACTCATACAAACACATTGAATAACACATTCATAAATGGCAAAACAGAAAGTCACAAAATGTATCATAAGGAACAAGGTTTTCAAATGTCTGTCCTATATCTGAGAGATATACAATTATTTAGACATGTTTGGTCACATTATGGACATTTAGCAATTTTTACAGCCCAGTACTGGGTTACATTCAGACAATTCCACTGAAGCTTGTGTGCAGTGTAGAGCAGAACAACAGACACCTCTGTGAAAGTTTCCTCTTTAGTTCATAGATACAACAGTTCTATCTGGACAGTCAGTTTTGTGAGAAGACCTTTTCGAAATGAGGAAGTCCACGACAGAGATTTCAGACGACTGCCATAAAGCTTGTGGATGTCTTAGAGCCAAAAATACGACACTGTCCGGTTCGTGATAATCTCCCCATTCAATGTTGATGACATACTGTATTAGTTTAGCTCACACGGTTTGGGTTTTACAGATGATTTCGTAACGACATTCTTGTCCGGATCCTCTCATGTGTAGAACAAGCAAGCTTTCACAAGCCCCATATTATGAAATTGCCGCAAATTATATTGACTGAAAGAGGGGATTGGGCCAAAGCCACTACAATAAACTATAAGTATCTAGCATAAACACATGGGGAGCTATTCAATTTTCAAAATGACATCACAGTGTGACGCAACGCATGGTTTTAATGTTGAAAGATCGTAAGGGCATTGGCACTCATCGGCCACCCTACGCCAATCAACCAACCGGAACTCGCCAGGGGGTTGAATTTAAATCATGAAAAACATTTAAACAGCTAACAGAACCCCATAAAACATGTTTGCATTCTGCTTCTTCAAGTATTATGAGTGGCTGACATTGCCACCACCACTGCAGCCGCCATTGGAGCCAAGGGAGAGAAGCTCTCTAATTAACGTAATTATTGGTAGTTAACAAACTGTGTTTTTGTATACATTTTGGAGTATGCCAGGATGGAGGAGCAGGAGGGACACGCTGGGCTGCTTTGCTAACTATGTGTTCCATGGTAATTAATGCTGTGGCTCAGCCTTGTTAAAGCCCAGTTGTACCAGAAAGATTGAGTTGTAATTTGGGACCAGATTGACACAGGTCCACACTGAGGGTGGCAGTCTGGCAGTCTGGCAATCAACCGGGCTACAGTCTGGGAGCCACTATGGAATGGTGGAGTTTTGAAGTTAATGTGCTAGGGCCGTAGTGAAATGGAAAATTATTTTGTTCACTTTTCTGATGCTTTTGAAAGTTTTGGCGAGAAACTTGCTTGGAGAGACATTATGTGTTTTGACCTACAGAGTTGCTAAGAAAGTGGTTCTCAAGATGGAGACACTCAAGGGAACTGCATTTCGCATACAGTAAAATATTTCAGCGTAGAAAAATTGTATAGTTAGCATCGTGCAGGGACGTCATCTTCTGATGACTGACACAGAGAATACACAGCAATGAAACTGCCAACTGCAGGATGCTTTGGGATGGACACAGTAATTTGACCACAGTCAGTATTACATATTTTATCTCACCACTGCAGAATCATAGACTGTCAGCTTAAATGAGTGAGAGTGTGGGGATGTGAGAGGGGGAATAAGTGAGTGAAAGAAAGATGCAGAACGGTGGGAGAGGAAGAGAGAAAGAGAAAGAGTGTGTGTGTGTGTTTGTGTGTGCGCATTAGAGCAAGAGAGGGTGGGGAGACTGTTATAAGTCCTGGCCTGTAAATGTCATGTTTGGAAAGAGATTTCCGTTTTTGCCTTCTAATTGGTGTCGGGGGATTTGGGTTTTTACAAGAGAGTGGGGGAAAGAGAGAAAAAAAGAGGGAGAGAGAGACAAAAGTGAAAAACGAAACCCACAGGAGTGCACTACTTAAGTTGAGTTGCACTGAACCCAGACTGAGTTTTAATGGCCCCTGCCCCAGTAGACCATACCTCGCTTCATTACTGCGGGAAAAAGGGGTCACCCTAAAATAATAATCACCAGCTTTTATTTGGCAGCTTAAGAAAAATATTGTGTCAACACGTAAAAAAGGTTACGGGCGATCATAAAGTATTTTGGATTCTCCAAAGGGGAGTCGCTTTGACAATTTCAATTTGGGGAATAAAATCCGTTGTTAAAGACAACGAAGAAAGACTGCTGCGGCAGCATGATCTCTATCTCTTCTCATTGTTGAAGAAAGACTGCTGCGGCAGCATGATCTCAATATCTCTTCTCTTTGTTGAAGAAAGACTGCTGCGGCAGCATGATCTCAATATCTATTCACTTTGTTGAAGAAAGACTGCTGCTGCAGCATGATCTCAATATCTCTTCACTTTGTTGAAGAAAGACTGCTGCGGCAGCATGATCTCAATATCTTCACTTTGTCGAATAAAGACTGCTGCGGCAGCATGATCTCAATATCTCCTCTCTTTGTTGAAGAAAGACTGCTGCGGCAGCATGATCTCAATATCTCTTCACTTTGTTGAAGAAAGACTGCTGCGGCAGCATGATCTCAATATCTATTCACTTTGTTGAATAAAGACTGCTGCGGCAGCATGATCTCAATATCTCTTCTCTTTGTTGAAGAAAGACTGCTGCGGCAGCATGATCTCTATCTCTTCTGTTTGTTGAAAGACTGCTGCGGCAGCATGATCTCAATATCTCTTCTCTTTGTTGAAGAAAGACTGCTGCGGCAGCATGATCTCAATATCTCTTCTCTTTGTTGAAGAAAGACTGCTGCGGCAGCATGATCTCAATATCTTCACTTTGTCGAATAAAGACTGCTGCGGCAGCATGATCTCTATCTCTTCTGTTTGTTGAAAGACTGCTGCGGCAGCATGATCTCAATATCTCTTCTCTTTGTTGAAGAAAGACTGCTGCGGCAGCATGATCTCAATATCTCTTCTCATTGTTGAAGAAAGACTGCTGCGGCAGCATGATCTCTATCTCTTCTCATTGTTGAAGAAAGACTGCTGCGGCAGCATGATCTCAATATCTCTTCTCTTTGTTGAAGAAAGACTGCTGCGGCAGCATGATCTCAATATCTCTTCACTTTGTTGAAGAAAGACTGCTGCGGCAGCATGATCTCAATATCTTAACTTTGTCGAATAAAGACTGCTGCGGCAGCATGATCTCTATCTCTTCTCTTTGTTGAAGAAAGACTGCTGCGGCAGCATGATCTCAATATCTCTTCACTTTGTTGAATAAATGCAGAGGGTGAGAAAATGGTTTCTTCTTACCTTTCTATGCCTTGTTTTCATAGGACTGACTTAATTTGGAGTTGGCTTCAAAGTGGAGTGAGGTTGTTGTTTCCCTTTAATATGTGATCCTTTGTATGCCTGGTTATAAAATGAAAATCTGAAAACACTTTATTTTCACACACTGAATTTCATCTGTAACCCCCACCCCTCTCTCGGGTCTCGACAGTGAGTGGGTTACTATGCTGTTTACAGTATTTCAAATTCTGTCTCCAAGTGTTTGCTTTGGCAGTTATCGCAGGCCTTTCCGTAGCAATTACAGGCTTGCAGGGTTTCTCAAATGGGCCTTTTGAAGAAATACCACTTTTCTTTCAGAGCTAAAGGGAAAAAAGGAGACATGTGGCCAACAGTCAATCACACAGACCCAACTCTTCCTCTGTCTGACGCACTTTGCTACTAAAATATCCATACCTTCTTTCATTGTGTGTTGGCCACAAGCGCTAATATGTTTACACATAGATGCATACAGGCGCACAGCCAGGTCAGCCGTGATACGAGTCAGAATTCGACGCCCATACTTGTCTGAGGACCTCGGGAGATGATGTGGAAACCAACCACAAGGGGCACAGTGACAGCTGTTCCCTTCAAGTAGGTTTTGGTTTTGCTTGGAATTGTGGACAGGGATGGTGGAAGTGTGTTGCATTTGCCTATGGTTCAAAAAGTAACATTTTCAAATTCAGTGATAGAAAGTTGATTTTAGTTTTAAGCCAATCCCAAACCTTAACCCTTACCTTAACCATTCAGAGTTAATGCCTAACCTTAAGATTTCTGAGTAAATGCCTAAACTTAACCTTAAGCACTTTGAAATTTGACATTTGTGAAAAACAGATGAATGTCTAATTCTGATGTGAAACTGAGAGCTTGTTGTGCACACACACACACACACACACACACACACACACATACATACACTTCTGTTCCCGCTCACCCTCTCTGGCGCTCGAGGGCACCGGACTGCCTACCATTAGGTACACCTGTCAACTTCATTACGCGCACCTGCGACTCCTTGGACCCACCTGAACTCCATCATTATTTGATTGCCTCCCCTTTATCTGTCTGTTTTCTCTGCTCCATCTCTGTGTCAGCATTGATGTCATCATTTTGTCCCCTGTCCAGACGCTGTTCCTGTCTCGTTTATTGTCCATTATTTATTAAATGTTCTCCCTGTACCTGCTTCCTGTCTCCAGCGTCGATCCTCACATACACACACACACACACACTCCTCTGTTCTCATAGCTTAATAACATTAGGGAGGTTCTTACATGGTGGTGAATCAATTAATCTGAGAGCTACTGTGGACGAGGACGCATTGTAGTATTCAAGCTGCTTGGGATGTCTATATAAGTGGTCTGGGAAAAAGCTGGGGAAAAGCTATTCACGTCTAACTTATGGTGCTACAGAAATATCATTGTTTTTGTCTCAAACATTGGCATTCACCGTTGATACAAGTATAAGGATTTTGACTTCAGTCAAAATCTCAGTCTCCAGAGAGGTGTGTGTGATGAGAGAGAGAGGTGGGAGGGACAAGGGTGTAAAATAGCTGTTGATTGTCTCAGTAGCACAGTAATTGTTTGTTTGTTCAGATTGGGGTAAGTAGTCCTTCAGAGGCTCTGTTCCTTCTCACTGATCCTTGAGAGAAAAAGAGTAGTACTAGAAATGAAGCAGATAAAGAAAGAAATAGTTAAATAAATACAGGGGAGAGAGCAAAATAAATAGATAGAGAGAAGGAGATCAAATGTGTGTGAAAGACAGAGAATAAGAGAAATACATAGCAAAGGCAAAATAAACAGAGAGATAAGAGGTCAGGAAAAAGAGGCTTTGAGAGAGAGCGAGGGAGATGATCGGACAGAGCAGTTTTTAAGAATCCGCCACAGAAACGGAGGACATTGGCCGCATCATTGCCTTATCGCATATCGGATAATTGCAATAATTTCTTAGTGAAGATTATGACTCGGCATTTGGGATGATGAAAGGCATAATAACATCAACACAGTTGGCTTTTGGATTGTATAAGAATGGTGGAGGAGGAGGGCAAGGGGGAGAGTGGGGGTTCTAAATTCCATTCCCTTGTGGCAAAGAATCATTCTACTCCCTCTCTCTCTCTCTCTCTCTCCCTCCCTCTCTCTTTCTCTCTCTCTCTCCCTCTCTCTTTCTCTCTCCCTCTCTCTTTCTCTCTCTCTTTCTCTCTCTCTCTCTCTCCCTCCCTCTCTTTCTCTCTCTCTATACCTCCCTCTCTCTTTCTCTCTCTCTCTCCCTCCCTCTGTCTTTCTCTCTCTCTCTCCCTCCCTCTCACTTTCTCTGTCTCTCCCTCCCTCTCTCTTTCTCTCTCCACCCAGAGAGAGTAAAAATCCTATTACTCAGACTGGAGCCGGAGTCGGCAGTGAAAAGGCAGATGGACAAAAAGCGATTTTCAACGGAACAAAACCATTACAATGGTGCGCCTTTGATCTCGCTCCCCCTTCTAACAGTGCCAATTGAACTTTGTCACCATGCAACTGTCATCTGCAAAGGGAGCGCCACTCTGAATGAAACGGTCCACAGCAATTTACTCCTAGACAGGGCTTTGAAGTGTCAGTGAAAAGTCAGGGCTCCTTCCCTCTTCTTCTTCTTCAGACTCCATACTCTCTCTCTCATTCCCTCACTCTCTCTGTTTGTCCAATGGCCAGCGGGGTTGACTGGATGGCAGTTTATTAGAGGGTCCAGCGATGGGGGGGGGGGGGGGGGGGGGGGTGTAAAGGAGAGCCAGTGCAAGCCTACAAAACTTCTCCCTCTCTCTTTCTCCTCCTCTCTCCATCTAAGTAACAGAGGCATGCAGCGCTGGCATGTGGATAATCAGGCCGGGCCTCACAACTTCAAAAGCCTGAGAGCCCCTAAGAATACAAATGTGAGGCCTAATGGTACACTTCATTAATGTCCCTCCTTCAAAAGCCACTTTACTGACTTTGGAGATTGACTAATTTACACATTGTGGGAAATTGCTCCCAGCCATGCGTGAAACTGCCAAGCATTTATAGAGAGAGAGAAAGAGTCCGAATGAGAGAAGAGAGGAGAAAGAGAAGAGAACGAGCGGGATAGGGAGGGAGGGAGGGAGAAAGGAGGAACGATAGAGAGGGGGAGGGAGAAGAGAGAGCAAGGGCTGTCCAAGCCAAATTCTCACACATAGCATACTGTATGTCCTTGGGTCTCAAGCAATGTATATGTTTTTTCTCCTTTCTCTCTCTCTCTCCCCCCTCTCCCACCTCCTCTCTTTCGCTCCCTCCCCCCTCTCTCCCCCCTATCTTTCTCTCTCTCTCTCTCCCCCCTCTCCCACCTCCTCTCTTTCGCTCCCTCCCCCCTCTCTCCCCCCTATATTTCTCTCTCTCTCCCTTCTCATTTCTCCCTCTTTACCTTTTTGTTTTTTTCAGGTAAATCCAGTTTCTCTTTCTTCTCTCTCAACACACAAACTCATATTGCTGTCGTCACCACTTACTACTAGCACAGGACCGTATGTAACCCAACATGTTTTACAATCACGTTAACCATGCTCACGGACTTAAGTGACTGCTTTAAATATTTTCTATAGCTCTCTTATAAACTTCAACAAGTTGGGGGAGAGAGGGAAGGAAGTTAACGCCTGCATTCAGCCAGGCACCTGTGATACAGAGGGAGTCTTTCACCAAGGAAATTATATGGCTTTAATTTGTCTTTTGAAAAAGACTGTAGCGAAAGCTAGCCAACGTCGAGGCCAAATAGTCAGTGTAGCGAGGGAGAATGTTAAAAGTGTGTTGAGTGTCTGTATATGCAAGCACACGCATTGACATAAGTAAATACACAGGTCTGGGTGGAAGACCTGTTTATGTTGTAACCGCAGAACTGACAGAAATTAGAAAGGAGTTTTCAATGTAGAAGAGTATTCTAATGTAGCAAAAAAGTAGCAATGGGACTTTTTTTGGAAGAGCAGAACAGGCAAATGAAGTATGCCACTGGACTTGGGTTAAGTTTGCTGGCAAGGAGGGTATGGCAGCAGCCTAATGTGTCCAGCTAACTGCATGGTTTCTCTAGCTAGCTGTTGACAGCCAGTGGTAACTACAAACTTCTCCCATTGGCTGTCTAACACAGAATATTTTAATATCATGACTAAATCTACTAATTAAACTGTCACATACTTTTTTTCTCTCACTTTCACTGTGTTTCTCAGGGCTGCTCATCCATAATGTTCTCTACTGTTGTTTCGCAGCGCTCCAGGCTTTTCAGTTAACTCTGCCATATTAACATTGAGGTAGATCACAGAATATGTCAGACTGTAGCCAGAGGCTCTCACTTGGGCCAAACCACAGTAGGACCAAAGAGAGTTTCTTCCTCTCTACAAATTGAACAATGGAATCAGTGTAAACTGTGAATTAGTTCACTACCAATCAGTGAAAGGCATTCATGCACTTCGTAACGTCCCAACACTGCTAATGATATTGCCTAATGAACAAAACAAACACATCTGCATACTCAAATTGCTCTTTGGATAGGCAGGTTTGTTGATAAACGACAATAAATGAAGGGCTAAACTTGTGTATAGTTACAGCTTATCCAAGCTGCTCTTACCAGCTTGTTGGATAACTAAGAAAAAACATTTATTTTCATGACATACCTACATTAATATTAAGTGCTGTTGATGCCAAAAGAAACTTGAATTTCTATCAATTAAATTCAGGCACAGGTGATTGCAATGCACAATGTAGGCCTACATGCTGATGATATGGTGTCTCTTCCCAATTTCCTTTTCTACCCTTTTCCTAATTTGTTTTATGTTTGATGTAGAACTTAAAGGGGGTGAGTGATAGCCTAGTGGTAGCCTAGCGGCAGGTAGCCTAGTGGTTAGACTAGTAACCGAAAGGTTGCAAGTCCCAGAGCTGACAAGGCATTTAACCCACTGTTCCTAGGCCGTCATTGAAAATAATAATTTGTTCTTAACTGCCTTGCCTAGTTAAATAAAGTTTTTTTTAAATGTTTTGAAAGTTGTTGGATGTAGAACTCAAAGGGGGAGAATTTTGTTGGATGTAGAACTCAAAGGTGGTGGATGTAGAACTTAAAGGGGAGAATGTTTCTGGATGTAGAACATAAAGGGGGAGAATGTTGTTGGATGTTGAACTTAAAGGGGAGAATGTTGTTGGATGTTGAACTTAAAGGGGGGTAAATGTTGTTAATTCAACCACAAGGACATGACAATGACATCAATAGAATCAGGGTTCTAGTCACGTGAGCCTCAAAGGTAGAGCTGAATTTGTCTTTTGTCCATCCCAAATGAGACACTTGAGACCCCTCCAATCTGCCTGGCTGATCAGGAGGAGGAAAGCCAATGCGTCTGCTTCTTATTGAACAAATTCACCATTGTGACTTGTTAGTGTGTTACTATCCACATACTTGCTTATTTGCCAAAGTTTTGGTGTGTGTGTGTGTGCGTGTGTGTGTGTGTGTGTGTGTGTGTGTGTGTGTGCGTGTGTGTGTGTGTGTGTGTGTGTGTGTGTGTGTGTGTGTGTTTGGGAGGACCACTTAATTGGTCACAAATTCACATTTAGAGAAATACATCTGCATTTTATCAGCTTCACCCAGATAGGGTTTCAGCGAGCGATTGTCTGCGGATTGGTCATTGGGTTTTTTAAAGTGGTAAATTGTTGAGGAAAAGCAGAGGACATGCACAATGACGTAGCTGCCACTCACTGAGGCAGTGTGGCTCGGCAGGCTAACGGCTAACGCCACTGTGAGTTAGTGGGATGAAGGGGGAGGGGGTTTGCTGGAGGTTGCTGTGAAATGTTCATATCTTCTCTGTTCTTAGTCCAAATCCAGGAATTCCCAGTTCTCCCAATCCTTCATCCTCCTAAACTGTGTCAAGCCACATCTATGTGTGTATGTTTGTGCATGCGTGTGTGTGCGTGTGTGTCGCAACCTGGTTGAATTCAGATTCAATGGGTTTCTCAAAAAGGATTACACACACAAAACCTCCTGTAAAATATATACTGTAACTGTGTGCTAAAAACAAGGTTTCTCACCCTGATCATGGAAGACATATACTGTAACTGTGTGCTAAAAACAAGGTTTCTCACCCTGATAATGGAAGACATATACTGTAACTGTGTGCTAAAAACAAGGTTTCTCACCCTGATCATGGAAGACATATACTGTAACTGTGTGCTAAAAACAAGGTTTCTCACCCTGATAATGGAAGACATATACTGTAACTGTGTGCTAAAAACAAGGTTTCTCACCCTGATCATGGAAGACATATACTGTAACTGTGTGCTAAAAACAAGGTTTCTCACCCTGATCATGGAAGACATATACTGTAACTGTGTGCTAAAAACAAGGTTTCTCACCCTGATCATGGAAGACATATACTGTAACTGTGTGCTAAAAACAAGGTTTCTCACCCTGATCATGGAAGACATATACTGTAACTGTGTGCTAAAAACAAGGTTTCTCACCCTGATAATGGAAGACATATACTGTAACTGTGTGCTAAAAACAAGGTTTCTCACCCTGATCATGGAAGACATATACTGTAACTGTGTGCTAAAAACAAGGTTTCTCACCCTGATAATGGAAGACATATACTGTAACTGTGTGCTAAAAACAAGGTTTCTCACCCTGATCATGGAAGACATATACTGTAACTGTGTGCTAAAAACAAGGTTTCTCACCCTGATAATGGAAGACATATACTGTAACTGTGTGCTAAAAACAAGGTTTCTCACCCTGATCATGGAAGACATATACTGTAACTGTGTGCTAAAAACAAGGTTTCTCACCCTGATCATGGAAGACATATACTGTAACTGTGTGCTAAAAACAAGGTTTCTCACCCTGATAATGGAAGACATATACTGTAACTGTGTGCTAAAAACAAGGTTTCTCACCCTGATCATGGAAGACATATACTGTAACTGTGTGCTAAAAACAAGGTTTCTCACCCTGATCATGGAAGACATATACTGTAACTGTGTGCTAAAAACAAGGTTTCTCACCCTGATCATGGAAGACATATACTGTAACTGTGTGCTAAAAACAAGGTTTCTCACCCTGATCATGGAAGACATATACTGTAACTGTGTGCTAAAAACAAGGTTTCTCACCCTGATCATGGAAGACATATACTGTAACTGTGTGCTAAAAACAAGGTTTCTCACCCTGATCATGGAAGACATATACTGTAACTGTGTGCTAAAAACAAGGTTTCTCACCCTGATCATGGAAGACATATACTGTATCTTGTATCTTCACTAAGCCAGAACAATCATTCACTAAATACTAGATAACAGTAATGGCATATGTGTTAATACATTTTGACAGCTATATGCTTTCACATATCTGGGGGAAAAACTTCTGTCAGTGATCACGCCATGACACCATATGTGACCTTGCACATAGGACCTATCTGACATCACATCCACATTATGCACACTGATACCCTAACAGGACATATCTGACATCACATCCACATTATGCCCACTGATACCCTAACAGGACATATCTGACATCACATCCACATTATGCACACTGATACCCTAACAGGACATATCTGACATCACATCCACATTATGCACACTGATACCCTAACAGGACATATCTGACATCACATCCACATTATGCACACTGATACCCTAACAGGACATATCTGACATCACATCCACATTATGCACACTGATACCCTAACAGGACATATCTGACATCACATCCACATTATGCACACTGATACCCTAACAGGACATATCTGACATCACATCCACATCATGCCCACTGATACCCTAACAGGAGGCCAATGACTGTAGAGGCAGGCTTGAGGCGATTGACAAGAAAAACTAGTCCCATGGAACAAGACTCCGATTGAACCTCTTTTCTCCTCCCTCTGTTTCATTTCAGTCTTCCTCCTCTTTTCCTTCTTATCTACATCACTGGCTCCTAGCCGATAACGGCCGGGAATATGGTGAATGTGGGCGGCCTGGGGGAATAACGAGTGGGAACGGATATGGGAAAATGTAGTTTTTTTTAGGAGTTTAAACGTCAATAAGTATGAGATATTGTTTACTACAGTCGAATAGAGAAAGACAATTGTTGAAGAAATAGAGTAGAATTGAATAGAATAGAACAAAATAGAACAGAACAGCATAGAACAGAATATAATGTCTCCTGAATATAATAACAAGGCATCTGAAACATATCTATAGACATGACAGTGACGTGTCAAAAACGATGATAATTTATTAAAATAGCTATATTCATATTTCTGACATTTGTCTTTGATTTTCCTGCAACCCTTGGTTAGGGTTGCAAAGCTACCGATAATTTACCAAAGGTGCAAAAATCTTCGATAATACTGGTATTTAACAGGCCATCTATGGAAATCTATGGTAACTTTGGTAATTTATACTTAAAAATAACTTAAAATGACATATTTATATATAGTATTCCTTTTTTATACCTGTGTCCATAATGTCCATGAGTTTCAATTTGATAGCTCAAATCAAATTGTATTTGTCACATATGCCAAATGTGTGAGTGTGTGAGTCGAGTCCAGTGAGTGTGTAGGTAGAGTCCAGTGAGTGTGTAGGTAGAGTCCAGTGAGTGTGTAGGTAGAGTCCAGTGAGTGTGTAGGTAGAGTCCAGTGAGTGTGTAGGTAGAGTCCAGTGAGTGTGTAGGTAGAGTCCAGTGAGTGTGTAGGTAGAGTCCAGTGAGTGTGTAGGTAGAGTCCAGTGAGTGTGTAGGTAGAGTCCAGTGAGTGTGTAGGTAGAGTCCAGTGAGTGTGTAGGTAGAGTCCAGTGAGTGTGCATAGAGCCTGTGCAAGAATGTCAGTGCAAAAAATAATAAAAGCGGGTCACTGCAAATAGTCTGTACCGCCTGGTATAGAGGTCCTGGAGGGCAGGGAGCTCGGCCCCAGGGATGTGCTGGGCCAGATGCATTATCCTCTATAGCGCCTTGTGGTTGGAGGTCAAGCAGTTGCCATACCAATAGGTGATACAGCCAGTCAAGATGCTCTCAATGGTGCAGCTGTATAACTTTTTGAGGATTTGAGGGCCCATGTAAATAATGACTTAAGTGTACATGCATGAAATGTATGATTTGCACATGTAAAATATGAGTTACAACTGTATAATCAGATTTGTAGTTGCAAAAATGTTTTATGATTTTGAAAATCAATGCAACAACACTCACAAGCACATAATGTGATGTGTGAATAAATACAACAACAAACTGAATTTTATGTGAACAAATTCAATAAAATGTGCAAGCAGGCAACTTAATTTGAGAACTCATATACTAAACTTGCGACTGGTGAATATTTTTCTGTGAATTAAAACTACATTTGCCATTTACCAAGAAAAAAACTACAAATCCTATAAAATAATGTATATTTCGTCTCTCTGTGTTTCATCATTTTCCTGATGTATCTCACCGGAGACAGCATCCGAGCGAGCAAAACAGTGCCTCTCAGTCTCTGTATGTGTAGGCCATCTATTTGATGCTGTTTGGTAAAGAATACTATGACATTGTTGCTGCCCGTAGCATTGAATGCAAGGGAAGCCAGCGAGCATTTGGTCTCTCTTGATTAAAAAAGTATAAAATAATAGCCAATCAGCATTGAGTTAGACAGAGTGAGCTCCACTGGGAATGGTCCTGGCACACCAAAAAAAAAGTGTCATGGGAAGCCCGTTTGGAGTTGGCTTCACTCCAATCACAACAACTTGCAACAATTCATCTCGTTGTGTTGTTGTCCTCTGGTGTCTAGCTAGCTAGCTAAAATTGGCCCTTTCCTAAATTAGCCATGGATGGAGATAGGGACTTGTGGTTTTACTTAATTTTCCTTACTGGCCAATGATTATAATGCAGATTCTGATCCAACCATGAATTTCCAACCTTGTGAACCTGGATGGAAGTTCAATATGTAGCGAGGTGTAGAAAGCTGATGTTAACTAGATAATGTTGCCCATGAAAGGAGGTTAGGCTAGCAAGCAATAATTTTATCCAGGTAGCCTAGGACAACAAAACATAAAAGTGTGTACCGTATGACAGAGTCATAGACCATTTTGTCAACATAAAAGAGAGGAGCATGGCATTGGCATTTCTCTACAAGTAGGGTGAGTCAACATGTTTTGTCTACCTGCATGAACGCACGCACGCACAGACATAAACAAACACACACACAGAAATCAGAACCATGGACAGCCACATCATATTTAGCTTACGTTGATTGGACTAAAATGTTTTTAGTTGTCACTGTATTAGACTAAGCATAGGTGATTTGATGATGTTGAAATGTTGATGTTGAAATAGTGCTACAATTGTGCAGGCAGCTCCTGTTTTCTTTGCGACTTGCGGTAACTCTCTGTGGTTCTAAATCAATATTTGTTTCATACTTCGACAATGTCAAAAACATTAAACTTGCTTGACCATGCTGTAGGTCATGTAAATATTTGCTACATGCAATATGCTTTATGGACTTCACAGGACAGATGTTACTCTCTGGTTTTGTGATGAAACAAAGGTGTGGTTGAATGTATTCTGCCACTGTGTCTTCTTATTGTCTCAGCCGTAGGCCTCTATATCACAGTGTCAAGGCATATGAACTAACAGATTATAGAACAAACAATGCAATTATTACAACACAGGTTGTAATATGACATTTTCTTCATGCTTGGCTTCCCCAGTGATTTTACCAATGCCCTGCTACTGGTGTCAAATCAATTTTGGCACTAATTTAGTGACTGACCTGTGCCAAGAGTTTTGTAGTTGTAAAAAAAGTATGTGCTTGTAAAAGGAAGGAAGCAGTAGAGAAAAACACGACAGCTCTGGTGGGTGGGCTTTTTCTTCCAACCAATCAGGTGAGGTGTTGTCATTCTGGAACGTGTTTTCAAACAGGGGGCCAGTGTTCTGTCTTTGAAGCACATTTTCCACTGTGCTAAACAAGGATCAAATTTGTTGAAATTACTAAATGATTTTCACAGAATTTGAAAGCTACAGCAAGGCGTTGGTCAGGAAGATGAATGTAAGAATTAAAAAGAGTGTTTCCGCATACCACTACAGATCTGCCTTCTGGCTAGCCCGTATCTAGAAACAGAGCAGTAGATATATGGCCAACAGTATGTGGACACCTGCTTGTGGAATATCTCATTCCAGAATCATGGGCATTAATATAGAGTTGGTCCCCCCTTTGCTGCAATAACAGCCTCCACTCTTCTGGGGAGGCTTTCCACTAGATGTTGGAACATTGCAGCGGGGCCTTGCTTCCATTAAGCCACAAGAGCATTAGTAAGGTCGGGCACTGATGTTGGGTGATTAGGCCTGGCTCGCACTCAGCGTTCCAATTCACCAAAGGCGTTCGATGGAGTTGAGGTCAGGGCTCTATGCAGGCCTGTCAAGTTCTTCCACACAGATCTCGACAAACAATTTTTGCATGGACCTCGCTTTGTGCACAGGGGCATTGTCATGCTGAAACAGGAAAGGGCATTCCCCAAACTGGTGCCACAAAGTTGGAAGCCCAGAATCGTCTAGAACCGAAGTTCCCAAACTTTTTATAGTCCCATACCCCTTCAAACATTCAACCTCCAGCTGCGTACACCCACTAGCACCAGGGTCAACGCACTCTCAAACGTTGTTTTTTTGCCATAATTGTAAGCCTGCGACAAACACACTATACGATACATTTATTAAACATAAGAATGAGTGTGAGTTTTTGTCACAACCCAGCTCATGGGAAGTGACAAAGAGCTCTTATAGGACCAGGGCACAAATAATAATATTATAATAATCAATAATTTTATATATAATTTTCCACACACAAATTTGATTGAGGGCCGAGAATCCACTCTCACATAGGTAGTTGGTTGCAAAGGGCATCGGTGTCTTAACATTTGCACAGGCAGGATACTCTGAGCGCAGCCCTATCCAGAAATCTGGAAGTGGCTTCTAATTAAAATACATTTTTGACAGAACCGCTTGTTGCAATTTTGATGAGGCTCTCTTGTTCAGATATCGGTAAGTGGACTGGAGGCAGGGCATGAAAGGGATAACAAATCCAGTTGTTTGTGTCGTCCGTTTCGGGAAAGTACTTGCGTAATTGCGCACCCAGCTCACTCAGGTGCTTTGCTATATCACATTTTACATTGTCTGTAAGCTTGAGTTCATTTGCACACAAAAAATCCTACAATGATGGAAAGACCTGTGGGTTATCCTTGTTAATGCAGACAGAGAAAAGCTCCAACTTCTTAATCATAGCCTCAATTTTGTCCCGCACATTCAATATAGTTGCGGAGAGTCCATGTAATCCTAGATTCAGATCATTCAAGCGAGAAAAAACAAATAGGCCAGTCTTGTGAGAAACTCATCATCATTTAACAAAGCTGGAGCGTTTGGCAGATTCATCAACTTTGGCAGATTCATCGGCTGTTTCCAACCACCCCTGTGAAAAGGAATTTAATGAATGGAAATTGGTGGTGCTGTAATAGTGAGCCGAGCCAGTTGAATATATTGGTCCCAGGGATATTGTTTGTGTCTGTGTGCTCCTGAAGTGCTGTTGCCCTGTGTGCTCTTTCATTGGTTTTGGTGTTTTTATTCATTTACCTAAGTGGCATGAGGCCTGTGTGGCGTCGCACTGTTAAAATCAACCCAGTGTGGAGATGAAACACCTGTGTGTTGCAAAGCCACATGCTCCAAGTCCTCTCTGCTCTACCTAGGTGTTTTAATGGGCTGATGAGAGTGATACTAATACAGAGATAACCATTGTACATTTATTTTCTCCTCTTTAATTCTTTTTGCCTTTTTATGCCATTGTGTTTACCACTTCAAGACCCTTAAATCTGTAGTTTGAAGCATATACAGCATACATTTTTTTCCAAACATCCAATTGTGTTTGTTTGTCAACTATCTCTCCTGGTCAATTAAGTTTACATGCATAATTAATACACATCCGAGGTTGACGAATGCTAATTTCACTAAACTTTTATAAAAGGGTAGGAGACATGTACAGATCATAGTCTTACCCAAAAAGAATGACACTGTTTCAGCATGTACAATGTAACAATAGAAAACATCCATCATCTTAGCAAACATTTAAAAAGGTCACATAAAATAATCAAAGTGACTGAATATATATTTAATAAACATTTAAAGTGGCAATATGTAACATTTTGGGCCACCTGACCAATTTCACGTAGGAATTGTGATTTAAAGATCTATCAATCTAATTGAAGTGGCAGATATGTTCTATATGTGCTATTTCTATGCTTCCCGTTCTTAAGTTTCATTTTTGCGTCTTTTACTTCCTGTTTTGTACACCAGCTTCAAACAGCTGAAAATATCATATTTTTGGTGATGGAAAATGTATTTCACAATGGTTTAGGTGGGACAATGATTCTCTATACTATATTAGCTTATTTTGTCACATAAACTGAAATTAGGTGAACGATTAGAGTTTTAGCAACCAGGAAATGGCGGAGCGATTTTAAACAACATTAAAACAATACATTATAATATATAATATACACAATTCAATATAATATAGACCTGATAAATTACTCACATCCAGCATAAAAAACTGAAACAGAATGAAAAAAAATTATTCTATATTTATTTTAGAAGATGCAACAATTGTTCATGAAGCAAACATTGGATGAAGTGGTGAAGGTTTGGTAGAGAGAAGCTGTCTGTAATCCTTCCCCTCCTTCCTCCGTGGTGCTCATGGGAGCATGCCTAAGATCACACATTACCCCAGGGCCCATATTCACAAGGCATCCAATGCTGCATTTTGACTGTTACATCAGCGTTACGCTAGTGTATACACTCTTATGTTATACTAGGGAAATTGTTTCCTTAGCTAGGGCTGACATTGAGGACTTGTGAAGAGCAGAATCAACAACCTCTGCATAATCAAAACTGTTGCTTTGTGAGAAGGTAATAAAGTCCACAGTTAGCCATTGTTATGTAAATGACAGCTGAGAAGTACCAGTGGCCTGGCTTTGGCCCCAAGTGAGAGCAGGTCCGCTGGAGCCATAACTCAGTGAAACACGGGTGCTGGCCAACGTAGATGAAAACAGAAAGGTCTGAGCCTTCTGGGTAAAACACAGGGCCAGCCAGGAAGGAACTCACCCAACCACTCTGAGGTAGTGGTTGTGTGGCTAGCAGAGGCAGATGTGTGCTTAGCAGATCTGAAAGAGAGGCACAACATTATTTGAATGAGAATTCAGTCCACTTGACAATTCAAACAGAATTGAGCATTGTTCCTGCTGCTGATTTGTACAACTTGAGACAGATAGCAATACAGTACAAATATATTAAAACATAATATGGAATGTAAAACAAATACAAATTATGTGCATGTGGTGGTTTCAAATAATAAATAACTACAGGTAGCTAGCTCTATTCATACTTTTCCTGGAAATGGTTATCTGATATTGTAACTAGTTAGTTGATGGTGTTCTAGCTAGCTCACCCAACGCAGGTTTTCTCCTCATCACTGGTCTGCAGATGATTGACTACATGATCATGATGTTGTGGCTGTAATATTTAACCGACACCAGAACAACAACAACTAGCTAGCTGGCTATATCAGGAAAAACAGCTCATATAGCAAACCAATGAAATTATAAAGATATAATCTGAGAGATCTCTTTTTTTTATCTCTGTAGCAGTTAGCACCCTGGGCTCTGCATCAGCCAGATGAAGCAACTGCACATGTAATTTTCTTCCCCATCCCCTCTTGTCTTGATTATACAGAGAGTAGAAGGGAGTTAGCCTGTTCTCCTCAAAACATTATTAGCAAACTAGCTAACATATGCCATCTCAGCTTGCTAGCTAGCAAAGCCAACCAACTATACACCAAATAAACAAAGAACAAATCATTATTTTCTAACCTAATGTTAGTCTCAACCAAATGACAAGTACATAGCTAGACTTGATGCAAACAAATTTGACCCATATTTAGCCATGAAAAACTTGTGAAACTTGAAAGCGCATTCCAGAATGACAACACCTCACCTGATTGGTCAGAATAAAAAGCCCTGTCAACCAGAGCTCATGTTTTTTTCTGTTTCTTCCTTGCAGATTTTTTTTTACAACTACAAAACGTTTGGCTGAGGTTAGTATTTTACATGCTTGTACACTTAGGTCACAGTTTGACCTTCATACCAAGGCCAAATCTTTTCAGTCTCGAGGGGGAAGCAGTGTTGTCGTGCCCTATTCACAACTGTTTTGGTGTGTTTGAACCATGATAGGTCCTTTGTTATGTGGACACAGAGGAACTTGAAACTCTCGACCGGCTCCACTACAGCCCCGTCGATGTGAATGGAGCGTGTTCGTACCACCATTTCCTGTAGTTCATAATCAACTCCTTTGTCTTGATTCCATTGAGGGAGAGGTTGTTGTCCTGACACCACATTGCCAGGTCCCTGACCTCCTCCCTATAGGCTGTTTCATCGCCATTGGTGATCAGGCCTCTGACCGTTGTGTCGTCGGCAAACTTAATGATGGTGTTGGAGTCGTGCGTGGCCACACAGTCGTGGGTGAACAGGGATTACAGGAGGAGACTAAGCATGCACGCATGAGGGTCCCCCTGTTGATGGTCAGTGTGGCAGATTTGTTACTGCCTACCCTCACCACCTGAGGGGCAGCCCGTCAGGAAGTCCACGATGCAGTTGTAGAGGGAAGTGTTTAATCGCAGGGTCCTTAGTTTAGTGATGAGCTTGGAGGGCAATATGGTGTTGAACGCTGAGCTATAGTCAATGAACAGCATTCTCACATAGGTGTTCCTTTTGTCCAGGTGGGAAAAGGCAGTGTGGAGTGCAATAGAGATTGCGTCATCTATGGATCTGTTGGGGCGGTATGCAAATTGAAGTCCAGGGTATCTGGGATGATGGTGTTGATGTGAGTCATGACCAGCCATGACTAGCCATTTTATGGCAAACAGATGTGAATGCTATGTGGCGATTTAGACAGGTTAGCTTGGCGTTCTTGGGCACAGGGACTATGGTGGTCTGCTTGAAACATGTTGGTATTAAAGACTTGGTCAGGGAGAGGTTGACAATGTCAGTGAAGACACTTGCCAGCTGGTCAGCGCATGCTCCGTCTGGCGCTGCGACCTTGTGAATGTTAACCTGTTTAAAGGTCTTAAATATAGCTGGTGCTCTCATGCATGGTTTAGTGTTGCTTTCCTCAAAGCAAGCTTAGAAGGTATTTAGCTCGTCTGGTAGTCACACGTCACTGGACAGCTCATCAGCTGAGTTTCCCTTTGTAATAAGTGATGGTTTGCAAGCCCTGTCACACCCAACAAGTGTCAGAGCCTGGGTAGTTGGATTAGATCTTGGTCCTGTGTTGACGCTTTGCCTATTTGGTGTTTCGTCGGAGGTCGTAGCGGGATTTCTTATAAGCATCAGGATTAGTGTCTCGACCCTTGAAAGTGGCAGGTTTAGCCTGTAGATTAGTGCGGATTTTGCCTGTAATCCATGGCTATGGATATGTACATACAGTCACCTTGTGGACGACATTGTCGATGCAGTTATTAATGAAGCTGGTGACTGATGTGGTAAATTCCTCAAGTCCTTCAGATGAATCTCAGAACATATTCCAGTCTGTGCTAGCAAAAAAGTAGCTTAGCATCCACTTCATTGGACCACTTCAATATTGAGTACGTCACTGGTACTTTCTGTTTGAGTTTGACCTTGTAAGCAGGAATCAGGAGGGTAGAGTTATGGTCAGATTTACCCAAACGGAGAGTGAGGGAGTGCTTTGTATGCATCTCTGTGTGTGGAGTAAAGGTTATCTAAAGTTGTTTTTCTTCTAGTTGCACAGGTGACATGCTGGTAGAAATAAGGTAAAACGGTTTTCAGTTTCCCTGACTTAAAATCACAGGCCACTAGGAGCACCGCCTATAGGTGAGCATTTTCTTGTTTGCTTATGGCCCTATACAGTTTGTTGTGTGCAGTCTTAGTGCCACCATTGGTTTGTGGTGGTAAATAGACAGCTATGAAAAATAGATTAAATATTTAATATGGTTCAAGACAAAATAGCCTAATTAATGAAAAAAACATCTAATCAACAATGGTATTATTTTCAATTAACTCTGCAACTCTTCCAGCGATTGTATTTTCTCACAAATGCTGCCAGTTTGGCCCCAACAAATTTACTACAAAGACATATGGCAAAATAAATCAAATATGTAATGCTAAAACTCTCATATTAAACATCAATGGTATTCACTAAGTTTATTGTATCTATTTAGGATAATGTTTTGCAGCGTTGCCATTAAAAAAAAAAAAGTATAATCTAGAGATAATTACAGACACGTGATAATCTGAAGAACCCCAAAAGGCCACTAGACATCATCGAATAAAATTCCATGTATTCCAAGAAAGTTAACAAAATGCTTGTAGTTTACTGGTAACCTTTGAACTTTCCAGTAATATACCCTCACAACGCTACCCCTGACAAACACACACCATCCCTAAATATATATAAATCTATTAGTATCAATCGTCACTTTGTCCCCCCCTCCCCACTCTCTGCATCACCCCATTTACACATGCATGGGCGCACACACACTGAAGCCCTTATCGCCAGACTCTCATGCGCCCCCAGACGCTCCTAATCAAGACAAATGGTAACCCCTCCTGTGCCCCTCTCTCACTCCCCCCCCCCACCCCCCCTTCCCCTCCCTCTTGGCCTGGTGTGGCCGATAGCTCGCTTGGGGTCCTGCTGTAATTGGTTTAGACATAATTTACTGCTCACTTGGTAATATAGCATTTCAGCATCTGATAAAAATCATATCAAGTCACAGCAATGGGTGCTCCGACTTGAAGATAGTCATTGTTATCAGTTAGATACCAAAAGGGGATCCTGCTCTTTCACACAGACACACACACACACACACACACATGCACACACATACACACACACACACTGGAGGGCACTACCTGCCCTCCAGTACACCTACACCACCCGATGTTACAGAAAGTTCATAAAGATCATCAAGGACATCAACCACCCGAGCCACTGCCTGTTCACCCCGCTATCATCCAGAAGGCGAGGTCAGTACAGGTGCATCAAAGCTGGGACCGAGAGACTGAAAAACAGCTTCTATCTCAAGGCCATCAGACTGTTAAACAGCCACCACTAACATTGAGTGGCTGCTGCCAACACACTGACACTGACTCAACTCCAGCCACTTTAATAATGGGAATTGATGGGAAATGATGTAAATATATCACTAGCCACTTTAAACAATGCTACCTTATATAATGTTACTTACCCTACATTATTAATCTCATATGCATACGTATATACTGTACTCTATATCATCGACTGTATCCTTATGTAATACATGTATCACTAGCCACTTTAACTATGCCACTTTGTTTACATACTCATCTCATATGTATATACTGTACTCGATACCATCTACTGTATCTTGCCTATGCTGCTCTGTACCATCACTCATTCATATATCCTTATGTACATATTCTTTATCCCCTTACACTGTGTACAAGACAGTAGTTTTGGAATTGTTAGTTAGATTACTTGTTGGTTATTACTGCATTGTCGGAACTAGAAGCACAAGCATTTCGCTACACTCGCATTAACATCTGCTAACCATGTGTATGTGACAAATAAAATTTGATTTGATTTGATTTGACATACTTACAAACTCTCTCACACAAACACACAATCGCTCTCTCTCTCAATTTCAGGTCTGGGCATGGAGGAGAGAATTTGTTACAGAAAGAAAGGCAATGAAAAGAGCCTCCCTGACAGACTAAATTGATGAAAGTTGTAATTATCCATGTTTGTGGCTTCCAATGTACTTGTGGGTAATGTGGCCTTCTTTACTCCAAACTTTCAATGAGCCGTGAGTTTGGCCCGAAGCGCTTTCCCGAGCTGACACATTGGGCTTCTACACTATCTTAGCAATGTCGCGCTCCACCATCCCCCCACATGGTAGATTCACCATTCCTCCCTACATGGGAGACCCCCCCCCCCCCCCCACATGAGAGATCTATCATTCCCCCACATCAGAAATCCACCACACATTTCTAATATTTCACTCATATCATAACTCACATCTGGATTCTATGGCTGACTCTTAACTTGTAATACTTTAGCATAAATCTTCTATTGACATCAATGCATGACCTAGTCTTATGAGAATAAAGAATGGTTCCTGATGAGTGATGTTGCAACAGGCAAACGCCACTTTAAAAAAGGAAAGTATACTTGGTGTGATGCATATGGATGTTAACTTTCTATTAAATTGTGTGTGAAAGGACGTATCTTCCAGGTGTCTGACATGACTTTATTTCCAGGTGTCTGACATGACTTATCTTCCAGGTGTCTGACATGACTTTATTTCCTGGTGTCTGGCATGACTTATCTTCCAGGTGTCTGACATGACTTTATTTCCAGGTGTCTGACATGACTTATCTTCCAGGTGTCTGACATGACTTTATCTTCCAGGTGTCTGACATTACTTTATTTCCAGGTGTCTGACATGACTTATCTTCCAGGTGTCTGACATGACTTTATCTTCCAGGTGTCTGACATGACTTTATTTCCAGGTGTCTGACATGACTTTATCTTCCAGGTGTCTGACATGACTTTATTTCCAGGTGTCTGACATGACTTTATCTTCCAGGTGTCTGACATGACTTTATTTCCAGGTGTCTGACATGACTTATCTTCCAGGTGTCCGACATGACTTTATTTCCAGGTGTCTGACATGACTTATCTTCCAGGTGTCTGACATGACTTTATTTCCAGGTGACTGACATTACTTTATTCCAGGTGTCTGACAGGACTTATCTTCCAGGTGTCTGACATGACTTATCTTCCAGGTGTCTGACATGACTTATCTTCCAGGTGTCTGACATAACTTATCTTCCAGGTGTCTGACATGACTTTATTTCCAGGTGTGTGGAAAGACTTTACTTCTGAATGTGTAGAAGTGGAAAATGAATTTGAGATGGTTAATACAAATATATCACTTATTAATACCTTATTATTACCCCTGTGCTTGCAGATGGTCTTTATACCTGTTACATATATGCGTAACAGCATTACAAAAGGTAAACATCATAATCTGTGACTCAAACAGCAAAAGCAATCAGAGCCCATAAAAAATATCAGCACCTTTAATACGTCCAGTACAGCATCAACATTCTGAGTGAAAACACTGCAATTTCAGTTTATCCGTAATTGAGGAAATTCAGGCCCAATATTGTTATTATATGGCTTTTTAACACAGTCCTTTTCGACAGTCCCTTGTTCAAAATTTGGAATAAAAGCTAAATGACTTGATACTAATATTAAGATTACATTTCAAACCCATGCACAGATTCAAGAGAGAGAGGAGAGAAAACCAGCCACCTTAACTCCCTTTGATATTCCACTCTGGTCAGAGACCTTGGCCTGGATAGGGAGGCTGGGGAGCACACAGTTTGCTTTAGTATTTTATGAGAGGCGCTCTATTTCAGCTTTTATCAGTGTCATCGAGGAAGATCCCTGGTTTCACACATGCTCTGTGGATTCACTGGCAACACAACTTCAAAGTCCCTCTCTCTAAATTGCTCATTGATTGCATGCAGGTCCACATAATGGATGACCACATCCTGCTAGAGCAGGAGGGTGCTATCTAAACGTTACACAGAAGGGTCTTGTCTATAGCGGTGCAGATAACTATACAGGTGATCAAAGACTTGAAAGGGGTTCTCAGAGAGTTTCCTTTTGTTTTAAAACAACCCTAACTGATTATTCGGAACCTAACGACCCACATACAGCCAATCCGTTTCCTTTTGTTTTAAAACAACCCTAACTGATTATTCGGAACTCAACGACCCACATACAGCCAATCCGTTTCCTTTTGTTTTAAAACAACCCTAACTGATTATTCGGAACTCAACGAACCACATACAGCCAATACGTTTCCTATTCATGTACCAGTTGTATCTTTACCACACAGGCCTATCTCAGATGATTGGTACTGCCATGTCTAAATGTCCAGTGAAGTCTACTTCTTGTTGGGGTTCCAACACTATGAACCATGTTTTTCCAGCATGTAATTTTCTAAATGACATCAAAAATCATGTTTTTCCTAAATGTCTGTGAACTGAGGATTTAAATTACGTTAACTCCAGAGCATCATTCCATTTCACTTGAGCATCATTTGTTGCCATTCCAGTAAGGGCTTCATCCATCTTCATTGGATTACCTAGTAATGAGAGAGTAAATCAGAGGGTTGTAACCAACATAGCTAGGCGATCTTCGTGCAAAGAGCCGAATCTAGTGTCGTCTGAGGTTAACCGTCTTGTCTGTCTGCTATTTGGATGTAGTTAGAGCTGCCACCACAATGGTTAAGATTCCACAGGCCGGGGGCCACACAGCCAAGGGGAAACCATTAGTACTTATTCCCGAAAAGTGAGTTGTTTAAGTACTCGCTAAATTAAAGACAGACTGTTATATCTCCAGAAAGAGAGGGGTGGGAAGTAAATAGGTGGTTTCCCTGATCGTTCTAAAGTAAATAAGTTAGAAAACTGTTTCCATCCACTTTGTAGTGGGTCCTATTTACACCATGCGCTATTTATCTGTCTTCGCTAGTGCATTCATGACCACATGCACAGCTGAGAGGTATTGTGCCTTTTGAGAAATCCTTGAGAGGGGCCAAATCTCCTTGAGTTGAAATAACAGAAAGGGGATTAACAATGCATGTGACTATGTGGTTTAAATGCCCATACTCTAACTTGATAGATTTAACAACTTAATAATGTGTACAAAAGGGCAAAATGGGGGTCCAATTATGATGGAACCAAAGTAAAGTACAATCTGATCATAGGCTATAGCTCAGGGACTGGAAACCATTTTCATACCCAAATAACAAGCAAAGTGTTTTATATTGGTTGGGTTCATTTAAGAGAACCAGTAGAAATAAGATTGTGTGGCAAAGGCAGACAGCGTAATTGTCGATTAATCCCATCTAATACGACTCAAAACAGTGCACTGAAACGATTAATTCCCAACACCTCTCCTTCCTTTGAACGCCAATGAATCACATTTCCAGGCTTTCATAATATTTCCTCCCGCAAAAAGTGTGGGTTGACAATACAACCAAGCTGAATTTTGAAAGTGTAGAGGCGTGAATTCTCACCACAAAAGTGCACTTATTAAGAATTCCAGACCACTTAGAAGGGGTTCGTAGTGCATTTTCAGCCCCTTGGCTTTGTTATAAGCACCTCTCAACCTGCAACAGTTGAGTGCCAGAAACCAGAAGCATGCCTCGCCCCCACGAAATCTCATTGAGCTGTCAAAGCGACAGGATTAACTTCAGGCCAATAACACGCAATTAGATTTATTTTCCCTCCTTAAGCCTATTAAGACCACAGCGAGGAGATAGTGGTCCCTTTTAGCTGAATTTAATTGTGTTTCTTATGCACAATGTGCTGTGTGTTACAGGGGTTGGAAATAGGCAATCAAGGTGGTAAGGTGGTCGCATGGTATGGTAAGGTGATGGATTTCTGGTCACAGCAAAGACGTAGAGGAGGTGATTGAGGTGATCTTGGGGCCTCCAGGAAAAATTCCACAGAGCTTCCCTTCCATGGCCCGAGGGGAAGCCTGCTGGTGGGTGCTCGTTTTGTCACCATGGTCGAGAAACCGACACCGTCCTTAATCGTGTAACTTTGTGTGCTGTCCCTTTTACAGGCGTGCTAATCCCGTTAGGGCAAATAAAGACGTAATCACGAGTCCCCACCTCACTGGTTCATTTGCAGGTCTTATATTTGCCATTGTCGGGGGAGTCCATTCAGACACCATTGTCAGCTGAGTGACAATCCCTGCTGCGTTGAGAAGCACAGAATGAAGGTAAGGAGGAGGAGGAGGAGGAGGAGGATGGGTGCATTGGGGGGCATTGTCTCTACACTTCTTTCCTAAAAAGGGGGACACCATTTCGTTTGTGTCTTGTCGTACTGAGAACTCGTTGTACACAGTAATAATACTGAGAACTCGTTGTACACAGTAATAATACTGAGAACTCGTTGTACACAGTTATAATACTGAGAACTCGTTGTACACAGTAATAATACTGAGAACTCGTTGTACACAGTTATAATACTGAGAACTCGTTATACACAGTTATAATACTGAGAACTCGTTGTACACAGTTATAATACTGAGAACTCGTTATACACAGTTATAATAATGAGAACTCGTTGTACACAGTAATAATACTGAGAACTCGTTGTACACAGTTATAATACTGAGAACACATTGTACACAGTAATAATACTGAGAACTCGTTGTACACAGTTATAATACTGAGAACTCGTTGTACACAGTTATAATACTGAGAACTCGTTGTACACAGTTATAATACTGAGAACTCGTTGTACACAGTTATAATACTAAGAACTAGTTGTACACAGTTATAATACTGAGAACTAGTTGTACACAGTTATAATACTGAGAACTCGTTGTACACAGTTATAATACTGAGAACTCGTTGTACACAGTTATAATACTGAGAACTGGTGCCACTTGAATGAAGTGGGACCACATCCAAAGATGATTTGACAGAGAATGATTGATTGTTTCATCGTAGACAATACCGTAAGCTTCACATGTCTTTGAACACATTCACACCCATAGATTAATATAGATCGCTATTCTCCAAGCTTCTTCTTGCTGCGATGAATAGAAAGCTATCCTTCCATTCTCTATTCTTCTCCTGTCCTCTGCTCCCCATTCATTCTGTTACACAGGTGATATGTACGCGTAACACCATTACAGTAGTTGACTAATGAGAGACCATCACTCTCTGTCTGTAGAACGACGTACCTTTGCCAGTTCGTTGTACAAGACCATCAGCAGAGCTATCCATCACATTCTCACTCAGGCAGAAGTAGAGGCAGTAGGATCTGTACAGAGAAAATCAGTGGAGAGGCATGTGATCCCTGTACTAGCAGTAGGGAGACTGAGGACCTTGTTTCTTCCTTTGTTGTGTCTCAATGGTCCACTAGGCTATAAATAGGAGTTAAGTGCAATGGTCACGTCACTCTGAGGAAGATGTCAGTTTGATGGCAAAACGTCAGTCACCTGTTCTCATCTTGTACATTGGATTAAAGTGAGCTAACATAAATCAATTTCTGACTGTATTTGTTGTGTGCCAACTCCTTTTCTGCCTCGAATTAGTCCTTTTGGAAGTTGTTCTTGCCCTTCTCATGACCTCATTAAAGACTTTGATGGAACATTTCAGATAAACTAATGTCAGCTAAGGTGACATAGCTATAATGGTTAAATGTAGCTATTTTTCACTTATTCTAATGCTACCATTTTAAAAAGAAGTAAGGCTAGAAAGATGCATTTTCAAAGAAAGAAGGGTGAAGTATTCAAACAGGGCAATGGTAACTAACGCATGCAATTCATGGTTTTCCAATGCATTCCAGGCAGTTCTGCATTCTAAGACGTCTGAAAGCACAGGGCTGTCTAACTTTCAGCTCTCAGGACACTCAAGTGGATCAAGCTTTACGCAAAGGGATGCCTATAAGAATTAAGTAGCAAAACAGAGTATGTTCTTTAAATACATTCAAACCCAGGCTTGGTCCCATCTACAAATTGTCCTGCCATTAAAAGTCGCTAGCTAGCTACTCCCACAATAACAAGTCCGAATGAGCAGCGCCATTGAAGCCGATGTCGGGCCTCTCTCACGCGATTCAATCACAGCAAACATAAACAGCTGACATCTGTGAGCCCTCATTAAGCAGCTCCACCACCCACCACCCTCCCACCACCACCACTTCAATCTGAAACACCTACTCGATGACTAAGCAAATAAATCCATACACTTTTCCTGTTTGGCTTGGGGGGGATTAGTAAGCATATCTTCCCCATGTTATTCTTTGTCTGGGGTTGAGGGGCTCAGGGTTGCGGGAGGGAAGGAGGGGGGGGGGGGATAGATTGTTGCTGAGAACATAATTGGCATGGCCTCTCTGACACTGTCCATCAGACTGGGTTTTAGCTGCCTCTGTGTGCGTCCCGTCCTGCAAGGCCTCTGTGAGGCTCCTGCTGATGTTTCATTAAACAAGAGCGGGGTCTCTGAGGAGATGTTTGTGCAGCCTCCGTGGCTCCACCACACAGCGAGAAGCTCGCCTTCCATTGCAAACTGGCGCGGCTATAATTAGCCACGCACCCCATTTCATGATGGGGCCCCTGTGTAAGCCTGTGTGTGTGTGTGTGTGTGTGTGTGTGTGTGTGTGTGTGTGTGTGTGTGTGTGTGTGTGTGTGTGTGTGTGTGTGTGTGTGTGTGTGTGTGTGTGTGTGTGTGTGTGTGTGTGTGTGTGTGTGTGTGTGTAGGGGTGGTGTAAGAAAGATTGAGACTGGCATTTGAGGGAGAATACTTGTGTTGTATGACTCAAGCAGAGGGAGGGAGGCCCATGGAAATGTTCTGGTTGCATTACTACTGTTGCTGCAGATACTCAAGTTACAACTATTTCAACCTGAGTCATGTGTAATATCTAAATAGGTCAAAGGTTATATATTTCTAATAACAATGTCATGGCAACACTGAAATGTAAATGATCTTGATATTATTACTGCACAAATAAACAAATAAACCCTCTGATATAATAGCTCAAATGGACACACAACTACCAGTACCAGTGTGTTCAAATAGTATGTATTTGAACAGCCCCTTGGAACTAGGGCTGATAGGCCTGGGCCCATTCACCAAGTGTCTCAGTGTTGATCTAGGATCAGGTACCCCCTTTAATTCTTTATGATTTAAAGGAAACACTGATCCTAAATCAGCACTTCTACTCTGAGATGTTTTGTAAAAACGGGCCTAGGCCTTTGGACCATCAGTCTTTTGTAATGCATTATTGAACTGAATGACAGAGATGTGGAAAGTGTTGGAATAACTTCTCTAATCTCCTTGAATGAACTCGGCCAAAATCATAAACCCTACTACAAAACAGTTGCCCTTTCCTTGTAGAAGCCTAAACATTTGAGCAGCGGATCCTCATCTTCAACTAATTATAATAAGGGGAATGAGGGGATGATGCAGAGATACACAAAGTATACAAGTAAGCCCATCTATTCCAGAGCTCCAGAGGAATCATGCAGCCTTATAAGGTTGCTGTGATGGTGCAAGGAGGACAAGTGGGATAGCGTGGGCTCAGGGTGGTTGAACAGTACTACTAGGCTCTTTAAAGAGCCTGTGATGGACTACAGAGCCTGGCTCTCAATCAGAGCTGGTCACAGGGCTATACTGGGATAAGTCAAATATAATTTTATCCTTCAGATCAAACTGATTGCATTGCATATAAATTCAATTGTGTCTTGCTTGAAGGAGGAATGCTATTTTTCCCTTATCACTAAACTCTATGACCAGATTTGATTCCATGCGGTCTGTTGTTGGTCATCTTAATAGGATTACTTTTGTGGAAAAATAGTTTGATGTCCCTATAAAGAAGAGCCTACACTCACATTTAATATGTTCTAATGTGGTTAGAGAACATAATGGTTCATTTAGAATGTTCTACTGTAGCAGGTGGTTCATTTAGTATGTTCTACTGTATCAGGTGGTTCATTTAGTATGTTCTACTGTAGCTGGTGGTTCATTTAGTATGTTCTACTGTATCAGATGGTTCATTTAGTATGTTCTATTATGGCTGGTGTGGTTAATTTAGTATGTTCTACTATAGCAGGTGGTTCATTTAGAATGTTCTACTATAGCAGGTGGTTCATTTAGTATGTTCTACTATAGCAGGTGGTTCATTTAGTATGTTCTGCTACAGCTGGTGGTTAATTTAGTATGTTCTACTATAGCTAATGGTTCATTTAGTATGTTTTACTATAGCTAATAGTTTGGTTTTTCATATCCTTTCTAGAGTTGCATGATTCACAGTGTTTGGTGGTGTAGCTGTACGTCTGACTATGTCCATCTGAAACTCGTGAGAAATTAATGACTCATATTTGCGTAAGTCAACCTCCCAGTTACACTACACTTTATCACAACAACTATGGCCCCTCCTCGGCTCCAGATCTACTTTTGTCTGTAAGCAATTAGCTCATAGGTTTATGCTTGACTCCATTGTTTGGGTTACTGGCTGCTGTCAAAGATAATGAACCATAATCGTTGAATGATGTGGTGATTGCTAAGGTGTATCGGGGCACGGCACCAGCGGTAATTATCTTACTTTTGACATCAATGCTCTCATTAAATGATGATGTCATCGAAACATGATAAAACATGATCAACATGAGAGTTGATTTTGTTTTTATACACTTTCCATTTAGTTACATTTGTCAACAGCAGTACTGTAGAAAATTGTTGACCAATCAATTCTTTCCATGAACTCTTTGCTCGTTGGCTGTTAATATATTAATTGTTTCCATAGAAGACACTGGGTGACTATAATTTGATTCTGAATGACTAACATTTATAATTTACACAACCACCAAGGCATGACTAAACAATTATTGTTTCAAGCTCCTACACTTTTGAAACCAAGTATTCTGTTCTTTGTAAATCAGCTCAGCGAAACTTGACCCCTCTAAGCGGTGGTTGGAAGTATTCCTATCTGTTTTCACTTAAGCTTTGCTTAGAAAGAGTAGTTAACAAGGTGCCTGGGCAAAGTGAAGAAAAGTGTCCAGTTATTAAGTGTTAAAAGCCACTAGTGTTTCACTCACCAATTAAATATGTGCTGAAAACATGATCAACATTTCTGAATTGAACTGGAAGGCTATAGCAGTTTACCTGAGGTCCTACCAGAGTCAATTATACTTCAATTCCAGTCAACTGAGGGAATTGACTGGAATGAATTAATCAGAATTCTAATACATTAAATTAAGTCTGCCATGATTTGGCATTAGGGTCATTAAATCAATTGAATTGAATGCACTTGATGTGAACTTGACCACACCTGTGGAAAACCAAATCAGTATGTCTTGTCATTGTCAACTCCTTTTCAATCCAAACAAAGGACACTTTGGAAACATTTCAAACTTCATGCAATGTCTTGTATAATGTACACTACAGTATCTATCTCACTTGTATTTCTGTTAATTTGTGCTCTATCCCAAGCAATGCAGTATGTGTGCTTACTTGGGGATTGTGTTGGGGAAGATATATAATCTGCCAAAGGAAAGTGATGAAACATTGTCAATGTCATCGGCTCATCTTGGCTACCCTCTCGACTGGGTGGCTTTTTGTGCATACTATATAATAAAGAGGAAAAACTCCTTCAACTGAGTTTTCCCATATATTTACATCACACCGATTTCCCCAACATGTAATTTTGTTAGAATAAGATACACATGCAAACACTTACAAAATAGAGTCTAAGGCTGCGTTTAAACAGGCAACCTAATTCTGATAATTTTTTTCACTCGTTGGTCTTTTGACCAATCAGATCAGCTCAAAAAAAAAGAGCTGATATGAAAATATCTGATGTGATTGGTCAAAAGACCAATTAGTGGAAAAAATATCAGAATTGGGCTGTCTATGTAAATGGAGCCTAATAATCTAATACACAAACACACACAAGCCTCCAAATAATAATCTCAATGAATAACCTGAGTTCATATTATTGCCATTTTAAAGCCTGCCTCCTGATTATAGCTACAGTGAGCCAGTCTCATTGCCGACCACCCGGCACAATGGGCACACACACGCACACACACACAACACAACACAACACAACACAACACCACAACATACACACACAACACAACAACACACACAACAACACACACACACACACACACACACAACACAACAACACACAACACAACAACACACACACACACACACAACACAACAACACACAACACAACAACACACACACACAACACAACAACACACACACACACATAACACACACACACACAACACAACAACACACACACAACACAACAACACACACACAACACAACAACACACACACAACACAAGCAAAAGGCCACAGCCATAAATAAACACATTAATTTGTAAGGCTGACTTTTGCAATTAGGACTGCAAGAGGAAATATATCACTGAGAAACCCTTTAATGAGAACCCCTTTAACAAGCTTCTTTGATGGCACCTTGATCTTCACAAAGAATTTACCCCTCCAGTTCATTCTTCAGAAAGTCGGGCGAAAATACTTAGTGAGTTATATGTCAGGGATGGGCAAATGAAGGCTATAGGGTGTCATAAAACCCCATGGCAATTAAAAGTGGGTATTTTTCACCCCCCTCTAAATTCTGTAGCAATTAATCTGCCCAATTTGATAACGAACGGCACAAATTAAACAATAAAGAGCTGTCTAATGAGAAATTAATTATGGGGAGCAGGAGGGGGGCTGGGGCAATACGTCAGTATTGGTGGCAGACAGTGTCTGCCCATAAGGGAGACAAAGAGCCCTCCCGTCCATGTGGTCCCACACTGATAGGGCCTGCATCACAGATCAGTAGATCCAAGGCCCATAAACGCCGGAGCCATAATTGAAAGTGTCAAAATCAATAGTATTAAATTAAATATACCGTATCTCCTGCCGGGATGGGATCCAACTGTGTGGTGCCACTGTCTCAGGCGACCTCCTCGCTGAGAGCTCTGTGCCTGTGCCTGTGCGTGTGCGTGTGCGTGTGCGTGTGTGTGTGTGTGTGTGTGTAAGCATGTGGACAGCCTTGTGTCCTCTATGTGAATGTGTTGGACAGGAAATGTAATCGTAAGTCTTGGCAAAACATAGGCAAATACACACACGTCACTTAAACCTTGATGTTTATATATATTTTTTTTATTATTACACAATAGTAAGATTTTTAACCTCTGAAGAATTGGAGGAATTAACCCCTAGTGTTATTTCCCAAGTCAGCATTTAACTGTCAATTTGCATAACATGAGTCAACTCCCTCCACAGTACACCTCTGAATGCCACTTCTTCAATAGAATACCGGCCTCAGAGAATAAGACAGTGAGTTGCCAGATGGACAAAGTAGGGGTGCACAACTCTAGTGGCAGCCCTTGGAGGTTTTGAGTGTCTATTGCTATTATTGTCTCACTGCTATGAATATGCCTGATTGGTCAGGGAGTCCATTCACCTCGAGGACCCCTCATTCACTGCTTAAGGGACTTCAACTTTTCTAAAACCTACACTTCCAACACTCACCATTTAGCCTTTTGGTGCAAGAAAAAGAAGAAGAAGAAGACCCTTTTACGACTTGCTTGGTTTGTGGGAATTCCTGTTCCATCCACAGGCCCCTTTGTGTGGGCTTTGATTCTTGCCCCATTTAGCCTCCATTAGACATGGAGAGGATCTCCTGCGACTTTACCCAAGCTCTCCCTTGCCACAGGGAAACACAGAGAGGCAGAGGACATCACCTGTGACAAAGCCCGGCTCCTCATCATTTCGGGCTTAGCCCCAAATTTAAAGGATTGGGAAGCTGGAGTCAGCACAGGGTCACTGTGAGGGAGAGTTCTGTTTTCAGGAAAAAGGGGGGGTTGAGACAGGGGTTGACGATGAGGCTGGGGTTGGGTAGCTCAACCCCCTGTGGATAAACGTGGGCTGCAGACTGTTGAGTCTTGTGAGATTATGTTGGAGCCAAGTCTGTTACTTTGTGATCTGGGGGACAGGAGAGTGTTTCCTTCCATAGCCGACAACCCCTCATTTACAGACGCTTTGTAGTTTTGATTTTCTCCAGTCTATCTCCTTTTCCTCAGATCTAAGGAAGGATGGAACAAACCAAAATGGGGGTTTGGGTTTGTCAAAGGGGAGTCTGATGAAGATCTACAGTGTGGCACTAGAATGTCAAGACAGGATTAGAACGCTGATATCACAATGTGGCACAAAAACGACCCCAGAGTTTTTCTTTATATCTAAATAATTGGAAACAATGTGACTCCATAATTACTACTTAGATCAAAGTTGTTGTTGTTGTTTGACTTGAACACTGATGATTCAGCAATTCATACAAACTTCCCTTTCATTTGGGGAATTGCTTTAGTTTCTGGGTTGAAAGGGAGATAGCAGGGAGCTAGTGGCATGGCAGCTAGCCTAAAGGTTAAGAGCTTTGGGCCAGTAACCGAAAGGTTGCTGGTTCAAATCCTTGAGCTAACTAGGTGAAAAATATGTCAGAGTGCCCATTAGCAAGGCACTTAACTCGAATAGCCCCCGTAAATCACTCTGAATACCAGCATCTGCTAAATGGCTAAAATGTAATAGCAGAGGCAACATTTTCAGAAAGACATTAGGCCTATTAATAACATAATGTTATACTTTTGTTTGTGAAATGCCTGTAATTCTAGACTTCATAGAGATTGAAACACAATATGGCATTTTTCAATTATTATGTGGTATTACCATACATGATAGGTCTAGTATGTACAGTAGGATGACAACATTTACATACAGATGATTTGTAGATCATACATTGTATTGTGTAGCTATTGTTTTTAGTAAATAGTGAAGTTGAATAGTTTAAACTGTTTTCAGTGCATTTCAGTGCATTGTGTCAGTTGAGGATCTATTAAACAGGTCTGAGTGTCAAAAACAGCACTTCTACATTAATTTCCTCAGTTAAATTGTTCCTTTCTATCCCGTGACAAACAATGCCAGGAAATATATGAATATAGGATTCATATAAAAGGACTCATCGATTTTGTAACATGAAACCTTGAAAAACGGGATTTAGTCAGTCTTGTCTCCTGACAAGAAAGTGCATGTCATGAAATTCTCCATATGACTGTTAATTGCAAAGTTTTGTCAAAATGGAAAAAGTAGGTGAAATTTTAGTTCATGACAACAAATTAATGGCACTGCAAATTCCATTAACGTTTTGGAAAATATGTGTCTAATTGTTGTAATCGATTACAGTAGTAGTAGTAGTAGAGAACATAGTCATGACATAGCACAAGCCGTTATACATGTATATAATGCATACTGCCATCTATCTCTCTCTCTCTCTCTCTCTCTCTCTCTCTCTCTCTCATAATGCTATACTGCAGTATTATTATTATTACTACTACTATACCTGGACTACCTTGATCCCGTCATTGAAATATTAGGAGGTGAAGTGTTTATCAATTAAGCAATTTGTTTTGGGATTATAGGGAATTATGGGTGACAACATTCTAATGACTCCATTTACATAATCATTAGCATCTTCGACTCGTTATTTAGCTAGTTCACAATCAACAAGCGCACTGCAGCAAGCGTGTTAAGAAGGATGGGGAACGATCAAAACCACATTTCATGATTCTCGTTGGTTAAATCCTTAATTTGCATGTCCTATATCATATTAACCGGGCCAATGATTTGCAAATTATTTTATTAGTAGGCTTTTTGTTTAATGGCGTGAGAGAAATAACGGGCAATAATTCAATTTCACACCAATACATCGGGTAATTGAGATGTCGTTGATTGAAGGATGGAATGTTGTAAATCCAACGAGCTAAGCGGTTTTATCTAACACTTACAGGGGACAGGGAGCAAGACATTAAGGGCGGGGGCAACAGATTCGGCAGTTCTCATCCTAAAATTATTTGTCTTTTCATGTCATCTAGAGGTCATGTGCTGCTTATAGGATCGATCATGTATGACCAACTTTAAGGTGTGTGTGTGTGTGTGTGTGTGTGTGTGTGTGTGTGTGTGTGTGTGTGTGTGTGTGTGTGTGTGTGTGTGTGTGTGTGTGTGTGTGTGTGTGTGTGTGTGTGTGTGTGTGTGTGTGTGTGTGTGTGTGTGTGTGAGAGAGCGAGGGAGTGCATGTGAAGATATATTATAATAGCATAATATGGTAGGTTGAGTTAATGTAGACTCAGACAAGCTGAATATGACGACTCGACAGAGTGCGATATCATGTGATTATCCTTGTTGATTATCCCTATCATTAATATTATTAACAAGTGCTTTGGGATAAGTATCTTCCTGATGTCCTAATAGTTTATATTATTATCAACCAAATGTAAAGATTATAAAGGAAGATAATAATAATACGAATAATAATAATAATAATTAATAGTAGGCCAATTCATTAGGATAGTTATTTTATTTAAATAACATAATACTACGATTCCCAAAAAAACGAAAAGTATGCTCTTCGCCTTTAAAATAAACTGGAAATAAAATGTGTTGTAAATCTCCTTTAAAAAGTAGTAGATAATTTTACTATGCTACATATTCTGGCATTTCACTATTCTTAGATGGACAAATGTTGCATAAATGACTATTACCATTTTTCTCCGCATGGCATGTCCATTGCACTGAAACAGTCCTGCGATACCTCTCCTGGATTTGCTTGAGGGTGACTGTAGCAAATTATGAGCGTTTCTGAGCATTCGAGGAGACGATGTCACGCAAATACTACTTGGATGACGCTGGCATGTGAACAATATTGTCCCCCGCTGCGTCGGCGACAAGCGAACTGAAAACCCCTTTCTTTACCGCGAGAATTTTTTGCTGTCACCGTGGGGACACTCTCATCCCTGTCACCCGTGAAAGGTGAGGAGATGAATGGTGAATCCAATCACACTCTCGCTTAGTACTTGGCGAATTTGAACAACTTTGAGACTTCAATATGCGGAGTATAGCCTAAGTGTCTATGCATGGGTTGATAAAGCTCCTTTCACCTGTAATTTTCTTAACCCGTATTCATCATTACGCGCGTGGTTCCTTTAGGGAATCTTCTCATTCAATTTTGAAGAATTGTTAGCAGTTGTTTTTAAAGCAAGTAACAGCGTAAGATATTATATTTAGGGTGCCTGGGTGAAATCAGATAGAACATTTTAAATGTTAATATCGAAGATTAAATCGGTTCATTCCATTGTCACAAAAATATGAAGATCTTATATATTTTTTTTAATGTTTTGTTTATTTGATTCATTCTAATGAATAGCCTACACGCAATAGCCATACACAGGCTACATATACACTATACTAAATAGCCTACATCCATGCAGCATATACACATACACATTACTTTTTGGATTAAATATTATTTAGGCTTATTTTAAAGTGCATGGGTTCGAGAAAGGTAATAGGAATAAAACGTACTGTAATCATATCATTATATATAATCTATAGTGATGCAAACACACACGTGCATAAAGCCTTAGCCTGTCCTAAGAAAATATCTGAGGACACGATGCTGCGCTATTGGTTTGATAGGCTCTAGATAGAAACAATCTTTTCGAGTTGCCACTGTGGGGGAACCTTTTTGAAATGTTGAGTTCTTCAAGGAACCTTTTTTGGAGGTATGGGTTCATTTTTGTACCTTTATATTATTAATAATTCTAGCAATTATAATAATAAAAAGAATGATGATAATAATAATAATAATCCATATAATGACCCAAAACTCCATGGTTATCTTAAGATGATTTATTTGGAAAAAATATACCTATGTCATATACATTTTAGGCCGATATATTTGTAAGAATAACAATATTAACCATTAAAACAATACATCCAAAACACAACAACAAGACCATACTTTGGAGCAAACACTTAAAACATTTTTTTGTTGTTGTTACGAATGGATATTATCCATATATTCTATAGATTTGTATTATGAAAGCCTATGACCTTGAAGTAGTCATGGCGTTACTTTGATGATCTCACGTTGAAAAATGTGATTAATGTACATCCATTATTCACCCTACTCCACACCAGAATAAAAATGTATTTTCAAGAAAGGTGTGACAGCAAAGTATGCAATAGTCAAAGTTCATATTGTAAGTTGAAACCAATTACATAACCATTGTTTGCAGGGAGTTCCATAGTCTGGGTGCTGCCCTGGAAAATGCCCTGTTGCCAAAACGGTGAACTTTGGATTTGGGTATGATGAGATGTCTAGCAGTGGAAGAAGACCTGAGTGACCCAGTGGGTTGGTCGGGGAATTAGATAAGAGGTACTCAACGAAAAATAAAATCACTTTGAATCAGACATTTTCTAGTCAAATGATCCTGTCATGGCAGGATACTTAAGACTAAATGTAACTTAAGCTCCCCCCACTCATTATTATCAGATAGTAAGTCTGGACCATGGAGAATGCAGTAAGCTTATATTTTGGGTTCTGGTTGGGTAAGACCATTGCTCATGAGGCATTTTTAAGTTACGTTCTTCAAGAATCAATGGCAGTATATTAATAATTTAAAAGTCCAGAAATGGATGTACCAATCCCAGATTGCCCCTTTAATGGATTGAATTGAAATAATGAATGAATTAAATCTGATGTCAACCAGATGTCATCAAACAGGCACCAACTCACATCAATAAAACTCCAATGTATTAATATAGAACAATAATGCAACCAACTCTCTCTCACACACACGCACACATACACACATACAACTGTTTTCTCTGCATTGTTGGGAAGGGCCGTAAGCATTTCACTGTCAGTCTACACCTGTTGTTTAGGAAGCATGTGACAAATATAATTTGATTTGAGCTACTGTCATTAACTAAACAGATACAGTTGAAGTCTGAAGTTTGCATACACTTAGGTTGGAAACATTAAAACTTGTTTTTCAACCACTCCACAAATTTCTTGTTAAAACCTCTTAGGGATCAAATCCCGTTAACGGGTTCGATTTGACAACATCCGGTGAAATGACAGAGCGCCAAATTCATATTAAATTATTAGAAATGTTTAACTTTCATACAATTACAAGTGTAATACACCAAATTAAAACTTTACTTCTTGTTAATCCATCCACCATGTCAGATTTCAAAAAGGCTTCACGGCGAAAGCAAACCATTCTATTATCTGAGGACAGCACCCCATCAAACAAACACAGACTATCATATTTCATCCCGCCAGGCGCGACACAAAGGTAAGGGATTAATTTTATCTCTATTTCTGAGTTTTGTAACGCTTCTGCTTGGCTGGTTACTGTTTGTAATAATTTGTCAACTGGGCTATGTTCTGGGCTAGGTATGTTCTGGGCTAGGTATGATTTTGCCGAAAAGCATTTTATAAATATGACACTGTGGTTGGTTTAACAAGAAGTTCATCTTTAAACCTATGTACAATATGTTTTGTTTTCTGAATTTTTATAATGAGCATTTCTGTAATTGAATTTGGCGCTCTGCAACCTAACTGGATGTTGGCATGATGGGACGCTAGCGTCCCACATACCCTAGAGAGGTTAATGTAAATAATCGATAGAATTTAAGATGGTATAAACTGCATTCAATAGCGGATAAAAACAAAGTGGAGTGAGCTTTCAGGTCAGGCGCCCCAACCACAACAGTACACTAGACTTGACCCTCATTCTGAACAGCCCTACTTCTTCATTAAACAAAGGAAAAGCATCTACCAATTTTTAAGGACTGTTGACATCCAGGGGAAGCGATAGGAACTGCAAGCAAGTGCCTTAGAAATCTAGATCCACATAGAAATCCCATTGAAAGCACTGTCACCTTCCTGGATGGTTTGTCCTCGGGGTTTCGCCTGCCAAAAAAGTTCTGTTATACTCAAAGACATCATTCAATTTTTTTTAGAAACCTCCAAGTGTTGTCCATCCAAATCGACTAATAATATGCATATCCTAGCTTCTGGGCCTGAGTAGCAGGCAGTTTACTTTGGGCACGCTTTTCATCCGGACATGAAAATACCGCCCGCTAGCCTAGAGAGGTTAAACAGCTTGGAAAATTCCAGAAAATTATGTCATGGCTTTAAAATCTTCTGATAGGCTAATGGACATCATTTTAGTCAATTGGAGGTGTCACTGTGGATGTATTTCAAGGCCTACCTTCAAACTCAGTGCCTCTTTGCTTGACATCATGGGAAAATCAAAAGAAATCAGCCAAGACCTCAGATGAAAAAATATAGACCTCCACAAGTCTGGTTCATCCTTAGGGGCAATTTCCAAATGCCTGAAGGTACCACGTTCATCTGTACAAATAATAGTACGCAAGTATAAACACCATGGGACCACGCAGCCGTCATACCGGTCAGGAATGAGATGCGATCGGTCTCCTAGAGATGAACGTACTTTGGTGTGAAAGTACAAATCAGTCCCAGAAAAACAGCAAAGGACCTTGTGAAGATGCTGGAGAAAACAGGTACAAAAATATCTATATCCACAGTAAAACAAGTCCTTTATTGACATAACCTGAATGCCGCTCAGCAAGGAAGAAGCCACTGCTCCAAAACTGCCATAAAAAAGCCAGACTACGGTTTGCAACAGCACATGGGGACAAAGATCGTACTTTTTGGATAAATGTCCTCTGGTCTGATGAAACAAAAATATAACTGTTTGGCCATAATGACCATCATTATGTTTGGAGGAGAAAGGGGGAGGCTTGCAAGCCGAAGAACAACATCCCAACCATGAAGCACGGGGGTGGCAGCATCATGTTGTGGGGATGCTTTGCTGCAGGAGGGACTGGTGCACTTCACAAATAGATGGCATCATGAGGGAGGAAAATTATGTGGATATATTGAAGCAACATCTCAAGACATAAGTGAGGATGTTAAAGCTTGTTTGCAAATGGGTCTTCCAAATGAACTTTGGCCCTAAGCATACTTCCAAAGTTGTGGCAAAATGGCCTAAGGACAATAAAGTCAATGTATTGGAGTGGGTATCACAAAGCACTGACCTCAATCCCATAGATTGTGCCTTTTTTTAAAATAGATGTAGTTCTGTCCTTGAGCTGTTTTTGTCTATTAATGTTCTTCTGTATTATGTCATGTTTCATGTTTTGTGTGGACCCCAGGAAGAGTAGGTGCTGCTTTTGCAACAGGTCATAGGGATCCTAATAAAATACAAAATACAAAAGACTCAGTGTGCAATAATAGTGTTTAATGTGATTTTTGAATGACTACCTCATCTCTGTACCCATACAATTATCTGTATGGTCACTCAGCTGAGCAATGAATGTCAAACACAGATTCAAATCAAATCAAATTGTATTTGTCACGTGCGCCAAATACAACAGGTGTAGTAGACCTTACAGTGAAATGCTTACTTACAGGCTCTAAACAATAGTGCAAAAAAGGTATTAGGTGAACAATAGGTAAGTAAAGAAATAAAACAACACTAAACAGACAGGCTATATACAGTAGCGAGGCTACATACAGACACCGGTTAGTCAGGCTGATTGAGGTAGTATGTACATATAGTACATGAACAGAGAGTAGCAGTAGCGTAAAAGAGGGGTTAGCGGGTGGTGGGTTGGAGACATTGCAGATAGCCTGGTTAGCCAATGTGCGGGAGCACTGGTTGGTTGGCCCAATTGAGGTAGTATGTACATGAATGTATATGTAACAGGGTTGGTTATGTTTCCACTTGCCTCTAAAGAAATGTGTATTTAATGTTCAAGCATTCTTATTGGTTAGTTCAACTCTGATGACAATAAGGTGTGTTGTGATTGGCCCCGCTTGCAGATAGGGGGAGATCGCGAACGTCAGGTCTCCCCAGTATGAAAATGTGATGCAAGGGGTAGGTCACATTCTGAATACGGTTTTCTATTTTCTATTTTACAATGCGTACAAGTTTGCTATACATTACTGATTTATACATGTGTGGGTATATGGTACCTGTTAGGGATTGAGGGGCTTTCCGGGATGTGCTTTGGCATATGATTGCTGTAAATAAGTGTGTTAGCTAGCATACACCGATGTAATGGTCACATAAGCCACTGCTAACACAGTTGTCTTCATGCTACAGATTTTCCCATCGACAGCCATCAATACCGTTCAGCCCTGCACAACTAACGTGCTGTTTCCCATTTAACAACAGAAATAAATGCTCAACTGGGACCACTGGCCGAAGTGATTTATTTTGAGAAAACACAACGCATGGAGAGTACATATACATCTGTTACATATAGTTAAAGGGACTATGCATATCTGATAAACACAAAGTAGCAGCAGAGTAAAAAGGGGGGTTGGGGGGGCACACAATGAAAATTGTCCGGGTAGCCATTTGATTACCTGTTCAGGAGTCTTATGGCTTGGAGGTAAAAACTGTTGAGAAGCCTTTTTGTCCTATACTTGGCACTCCGGTACTGCTTGCCATGTGGTAGTAGAGAGAACAGTCTATGACTGGGGTGGCTGGGGACTTTGACAATTTTTAGGGCCTTCCTCTGACACCGCCTGGTGTAGAGGTCCTGGATGGCAGGCAGCTTAGCCCCAGTGATGTACTAGGCCGTACACACTAACCTTAGTAGTGCCTTGCGGTCAAAGGCCAAGCAATTGCCGATTCAACAACAAAGAACAGGGAGGTTTGCCAATACCTCACAAAGGGCACCAAAAACAAAAAAATAGCGGAGATTAAACACCCTTTTGAGCATGGTGAAGTTATTCAATTACACTTTAGATGGTGTGTCAATACAACCAGTCAAATCAAATCAAATTGTATTTGTCACATGCACCAAATACAACAAATACAACAACAGGTGTAGTAGACCTTACCATGAAATGATTGCTTACAAACCCTTAACCAACAATGCAGTTCAAGAAATAGAGTTAATTAAATATTTGCTAAATAAACAAAAATATTGAATCAATGAAAAAGTAACAATAAATGTACATAACAACAATGAGGATATATACAGGTGGTACTGGTGCCGAGTCAATGTATGGGGGTACAGGTTAGTTGAGGTAATTAGTAAAGTAACTATGCATAGATAATAAACAGCGAGTAGCAGCAGTGTAAAAACAAAGGGGGGGGGGTCAAAGTAAATAGTCTGTGTGGCCATTTGATTAGTTGTTCAGCAAGTATGCCATCAAGTGTAGGTCCAGTTGCGTTTGAGAGTGGTACAAATGTAATTGCAGAGAGAGAACGAGTTCCTGGTGGTATTAACATGATGGTCTCGTCAGAGTGTTTACAAATTGTAGGGCATAAGGCGAAGATAATTCACTCACCCATTGATCATTCAGCCTATTTAAACAAGGATGGCGTTGAGTAAAGAGGCAGGCACAGTAACAGATACATAATGACGTTTTTTACAGGTATTTCAGCACAGGTGAGCAACGACCAGTAGACGTTGTGTAGAACAAGGTAGATTTTGCCACCGCCCACCTGCATCAGGTTTTCCAATCCGATAACCGCTTCTCCGGTCCTAGTCTTCAGTGCGCCCCTGAGCTCGCGTAGCAGGCCTTGCGCGCAGACAGACGCTCCTGACACAGCGAGCTCCAACTCCAGAAATGTGCAGAAAAAAAAGGCCTTCTCAATCTGAAATCTTTGTACAAGTAAATTTCATAAAATAATTGTTGTTATATACAGCTTCCACCTTCACATAAAAAGTATTTGCTTCTGTAAACAGGATCAAGGTCATTAAAACATAAAAACCCTTACAACTCTGATCTCCAGGATCGCACATGCAAACGGACAGGCTGATTGGCAACTATCTTGGATTTGCACATTTGCACTGATGAGCTTTGTGGGCACTATGGTGTTGAATGTGGAGCTGTAGTCAATGATCAGGATTCTCACATAGGTGTTCCTTTTGTCCAGGTGGGAAAGGGAAGTGTGGAGTGCGATTGAGATTTCATCATCTGTGGATCTGTTGGGGCGGTATGCAAATTGGTGTGGGTCTAGAGTATCCGGGAGAATGCTGTTGATGTGAGCCATGACCAGCCTTTCAAATCACTTCATGGCTACCGACATTAGTGCTACGGGGCGGTATTAATTTAGGCAGGTTACCTTCGCTTTCTTGGGCACAGGGACTATGGTGGTCTGTTTGAAACATGTAGGTATTACAGACTCGGCCAGGGAGAGGTTGAAAATGTCAGTGAAGACACTTGCCAGTTGGTACGCACATGCCTTGAGTACACGTCCTGGTAATCTGTCTGGCCCCATGGCTTTGTGAATATTGACCTGTTTAAAGGTCTTTCTCACATTGGCTATGGAGAGCGTGATCACACAGTCGTCCGGAACAGCTAATGCTCTCAAGCATGCTTCAATGTTGCTTGCCTCAAAGCGAGCATAAAAGGCATTTTGCTCGTTTGGTAGGCTCTCGTCACTGGGCAGCTCGTGGCTGGGTTTCCTTTTGTAGTCCATAATAGCTTTCAAACCCTGCCACATCCGACGAGCGTCAGAGCCGGTGTAGTAGGATTAAATCTTTGTCCTGTATTGACGCTTTGCCTGTTTGATGGTTAATCTGAGGGCGTAGCGGGATTTCTTATAAGCGTCTGGATGAGTGTCCCGCTCCGCATGTGACATGCTGGTAGATTTAAGATTTAAGTTAGCCTACATTAAAATCCGTGGCCACTAGGAGCGCCGCTTCTGGATGAGCATTTTCTTGTTTGCTTCTGGCCTTATACAGCTCGTTGAGTGTGGTCTTAGTGCCAGCATCGGTTTGTGGACGGCTACGAATAATATAGATGAGAACTCTGTTGGTAGATAGTGTAGTCTACAGCTTATCATGAGATATTCTACCTCAGGCGAGCAATACCTTGAGACTTCTTTAATATTAGACATCGCGCACCAGCAGTTGTTGGCAAATAGGCACACACCCCCGCCCCTCGTCTTACCAGACGTAGCTGTTCTGTCCTGCCGAAACACAGAGAAGCCAGCCAGCTCTATATTATCTGTGTCGTCGTTCAGCCAAGTCTCCGTGAAACATAAGATATTACAGTTTTTAATGTCCTGTTGGTAGGATAGTCTTAATCGTAGATCGTCTAGTTTATTTTCCAATGATTGCACGTTGGCCAATAATACAGAGGATAGTGATCATTTGCCTACTCATTTTAGGCCTTGTCTCGACAAAGCACTATATCCTTCGGGTCGCTCATTAAAGAAAAAAGCTTTGTCCAGTTTGAGTTCAGTAACCGCTGTTCTGATGTCCAGAAGCTCTTTTCGGTCATAAGAGATGGTAGCAGCAACATGATGTACAAAATGAGTAACAAACAATGCGAAAAAACTTACAAAATCTCACAGTTGGCTAGGAGCCCGTAAAATGGTAGCCATCCCCTCCGGCGCCATCACTACAAAGATACAGGCATCCTTCCTAACTCAGTTGCTGGAGAGGAAGGAAACCGCTCAGGGATTTCACCATGAGACCAATGGTGACTTTAAAACAGTTACTTTTAGGATGTTTTTTATTTAACTTTTATTTAACTAGGCAAGTCAGTTAAGAACAAATTCTTATTTACAATGACGGCCTACACTGGCCAAACCCTAACTCGGACGATGCTGGGCCACACGGAAGCCCCAAGTTACAGAGTTTAATGGCTGTGATAAAAGAAAATTGAGGATGGATCAACAACATTGTAGTTACTCCACAATACAAGAATAAATGACAGAGTGAAAAGAAGTAAGCCTGTACAGAAAAACATATTCCAAAACATGTATGTTTAAAGTAAAACATGTATTGCAATAAAGTAAAACTGCTAAAAATGTGAAAAATAAATTCAGTTTATGTCATGAATACAAAGCCTAATGTTTGGGACAAATCCAACACAACACATCACTGACTACCACTCTTCATATTTTCAAGCATGGTGGTGGCTGCATCATGTTACGGTATGCTTGACATCAGCAAGGACTTGGATGTTGTTTCGGAGAAAAACAATTATGGAATAGAGGTAAGCACAGGCAAAATCAGAGAGGAAAACCTGGTTCAGGCAGCTTTCCAACAGACCCTGGGGGGGGAAATGCACCTTTCAGCAGGACAATAACTAAAACACAAGGCCAAATATACACTGGAGTTACTTACCAAGACAACACTGAATGCTCCAGAGTGGCCTAGTTACAGTTTAGACATAAATTGGCTTGAAAATCTATGGCAAGATTTGAAAATGCTTGTCTAGAAATGATCAACAACCAACTTGACAGAACTTGAATAATTTAAAAAATAATATTGTACAATCCACGTGTGCAAAACTCTTAAGAGACTTACCCAGAAAAACTTACAGCTGTAATCCCTGCCAAGGGCACTGTATATGTACCATGTCTAAGTTCTAACATTATGACTTCTTCATTGGTTTGTTTTGTCAGTGAGAAAGGCGAATTTGAACATAAACCTGCCAACCAGACTTCAGACAAGTCTGCAAGCTTTGGAGACTGCATGGCATTTTGAAACTTAAATGACCGTGAGGCATTGTTACCAGAGCCATCTATATATATACATATGACTCTGATTGTTACTTACTGGCAGCAAAGTGCCTCGTTACGCCTGACTGAGCTAGCTGCTTTGAAATAGGATACATTATCTATAATTATGGAGATCTTGGAGGAGGCTGTTGGCTGTCCCTTTCATATTTCTGAAGTGCATCATAATGTGGTGATCAAATTAATTTAGGCCACTGAAAATTAGGCATACCATTCTGTGCTAAGCTCAGTGATTTCTTAAAGAGACCTGATCATGGAATGTGACACACCAAAAGTTTGCCAGAGTTCGATAGTCAGTGAGACAACTCATGTGGGGTTGGTGTCCAAAAAGCATGGCTATAATGCATCAAATGTACTTGCACTCATTGATTATTTTATAAAAATGCACAGAAAAATAACACCATAACATTAGGATATTATGCCACTGCCAAATAGTTCCACAAGCATCAGCAATTTAAAAAAAAAAGCTATAATGTTCACAAGCAACTTAGTGTTTGGTTTTAAAACCTGAATATGTCCAGATGAAAGTCATTTTCTTTTGCCTGAAATGCCTTTTGACATCAACAGTGACTTTTATGTATTAAATCAAAACTGTCACACTTTGCATGAAAAGGGTTAAGACAACTTTCAGAGGGGACCACAATGTCTCTTTGTCTTGCCTCCTTGCCTCTTGATTCCAAATCAAAGGTAGCTTAGAAAGTTAAACAAAGCTCAGATGAGGCTTACAGTTGTTTTGTATCGCAGCTCAGCCCTCATTTGTTGCCTTGGAATTTAAATGAAACGGTATGGTAATCCTCTTTTCCCTGGCAAATTATTATTTTGAAAGGGCATAGTGTTTGGGATGCTAATTGCCCCCAACATTGTTTTCCTCCACCACTATCCCTCTGTTCACAACACAAATAAACTCAAGTAAACAAGGAAGAAAGTCTTTACACAATACTCTGGCGCACATCAAGGGGAGATTTAACATACAAAGTCGCTCCTTTCTCTTTCTGTGTCCCCAGACCTGTTAAAATGCATCGATTAAAGCGTCAAGAACGGATGCAGTCGGTTGACCAGAGGAGTTAATGTATATCATGTGTGCCTATTTGTGTTTACTCGCGCGGACCATTTTACGAGTGCGTGTTCGAAGATGGAGAAGTGCGCGCGAGCCGTGAGCAGGCGCTCGTCGGAAGACTCAACTTCAAACAGACGTGGAAAACAGGAAAACATGAGATCCCAGCGACTTCAAAGAGAGCACGCGGTGACCACGCAGTGCCACTCATTCTTGGTTATGGATTTAAGTGTTTCCAAAAACATACATAGTTGCAGATGTATTTCCCCCTGAGCACCGGATGTAGAATGAAGGAAATGCTAAATTACACATTTGCGTGTAATTGTATTAGTTATATAAGGAATGAATGACCTATTGATCCCAAAACAAAAGTGGAAACAATTTACAGTTGATGGTAGATATTACAGTTATAACACACCTAACAACAGCAGAAATAATTGATAGGCTACCTCAACTGTCATTCCTAAATCATGTCACTTTGAATGGTGTAGTTACGCAAGATAGAACAAGAATTTACTCTCAGGACTTGAGACAGCTTCAGAGCTGAATCACCATGTTCCCGTTAGGCCTACTAACCACTGTAGGGAAACCTAGATACGTTGCTTCCTAGGAATCCTTTTCAGCAAGGGACTCTCTGAAAATAAGTAGTGGGATTGGGAAGCATTGACCTTTTCTTCTGAGTAGCCTATTATTACACTAGCTATAGCGACCCATTTAAATAGTTGGGAATGGCGTGCGATCGGCTGAGAAAGCTAATTTTTCGGGCTGAATAGTAATGTCCCAAGGCTAGGGCGGGCAAGGAGGAGGCGGGTTGCGCTCTTGATGCGGGTTAAAGACTTTCAATAGTCTCCCTAAAGTCAAACCCTCTGATCATGCCGAAACTGGCGCCTAAAAACAACATAACTTGTCTGCCTATTAGAGGGACTGACAAATCGTGACAGATTATTTATATTTAGCAATTAGCGACGCAGACGCTTTCCAGATAGCTAAATAGACTGCACGAAATAGTAATAGTTAAATTCGTGATTTTCGTACACAATTAAGATTGCATGAGCTGTGCTTCATTTTAGTGAAGAAAAAATGAAGAGAAAGAATACCCTACTCTATAGAGTTATAACTGCACGACACTGCGTGCGTCAATGAGGAAAATAGGTAATTAATCAATTTCAGATAAATAATAGAGAACAAACAACTGAGTAAGCGTTGGCCCTATATCTCGCTATATATATATAAAAAAATATGATACACACATATCTATTAGAATAGGACTATTCAAGTATACGCAGAGTAGACAGGTAAATCAATGACAGCCTTAGCTTGAATTGAACATAGGCTCCACGGTTGCCTCCACCACCTTCCTTGACTCCACATAATTGTTTACCTTAATGGTTGTAGTCAAAGGGAAAGATCCCAGTAATATATGATTGTTTCAATATGATTAGAGCCCTGCAGCCATCAATAAAAATTGCTTTGCAAGAGGCCGATCACATAAAGGAAGGCAGTAAATGTTGGCCAACATTCGAGAGTTTCTATTTCACTTTAACTGTTGAACATAATAGCATAATAAAGTCGTACAAGACATGAGATAAGTAAATAGTATAAAAACCTATATAGACTACATCAGCCTGTTTAACGATTTGATAATAAGTTCAATAAAACATTAAACTTATAGCGTCCTCTGATGGGCCTATTTTTCTGACAGCGCAAGCAGGAATAACCACAGTTACCGATATTATAAGAGTACCACCACCACTGACATAATAGCATCAATAATATTAAGAATATTCAAAATTGTAATATAAATGATCGTATTGAAAAATTATAGTATTGAAAAGTATTTTTCCCCCCCATTTATGTTATACCATTCCAAATTAAGTATTTGCACAAGTTTTGTTTACTTTAAGTTGTAAACTGTAGCCTAAAATATTTATTTTCCCCTGCCAATCAAATAACCAAGCATCACATCAGTTTTAGCTGAGATTCCTTCCTAATCGAATGGCTTCTCTACGTCCCACCCACCTCACATCTGATTGGACGGTGGCGTCCATACGCCTGCCTTATAGCAGTGCTCGCCAGAGTGTTCAGATAAACATGAGGATGCCACTAGCATAGGAGCAATCCAGCAATTTCTGTGACTCAACTTTTAAATTCTTCGATTGTTTACCCCCAAGTAAAGGCCGAATCTGTATGGCCCCAACTGTTGCCATGTCAGCTTTATCCGGTGGCTTGAAAACAGAAGACATTCCCTCACGTTCGGGTCTCGTTGGCACAGGAGAGATGCAGACCAATTTGAGCAGGGTGGCAGAGGAGAAAGGGATAAAGCCCAAAGTAGCGATTCTTCCCTTCAGCGTCGAGGCTCTGATGGCCGACAGGAAACCGAGCAGAGACTTTTCATCTCCAGAAAGATCATCCATGTCGGGGTCATCCCAGACGCTAGGCTCAAGGATGGGCTCGCTTTCGAGACTGGATAACTCGGCCCCCTCCCTGGCCATCGGGTCGCTGTTCTCAGTAGGCGACATGAACATGCAAGAGGAGGCATTGGTTAAACCCGAGAGTCCAGAAAGTCAAGACCGAAATTCTTGGATACAGAGCCCTCGCTTTTCGCCTACTCCTCCACGTAAGCGGTCTCTTTCTATTTATCCTTCCATCATGTGTGCGTAAAATCAACTGCGATACCCCATAGAGCTTTACAGGGTGCAATTGGGTGAAACGTGTTGCATTATTTATAGCAATGTTGTAATGAGTTTGGTTTTAGTTTGGCCTGTATCATTGCAGTTTAAGCACACAATAATTGGGTATTTTCGAATATATCTGCTTTAACGAATTATTATGTTAAAATCACGCTGCAGTTCCATAAAGTGTTTATTATTAAATCTGTACATCAAAACACAATTTGTACATTTCCGTCACCTTGAAAGCATGGGTTTTAACGATGTTTTCTGTCTTGGTTATTGCAGGAAGGCTAAGTCCCCCCTCCTGTCCACTGAGAAAGCACAAGACCAACAGAAAGCCCCGGACCCCTTTCACCACGTCCCAGCTCCTGGCTTTGGAGAGGAAGTTTCGACAGAAGCAGTACCTCTCCATCGCCGAGCGCGCAGAGTTTTCCAGTTCGCTCAACCTGACGGAGACGCAGGTGAAAATATGGTTTCAGAACAGACGAGCCAAATCTAAGAGGCTCCAGGAGGCAGAACTGGAAAAACTGAAAATGGCAGCCAAGCCAATGCTGCCTCCAGCGTTCGGGATTTCCTTTCCGTTCGGTGCGCAAGTCCCCTCGTCTTATGGAGGGTCGCACCACTTTCAGAGGCACTCCCTGCCAGTGTCTCCCATGGGACTGTATGCAGCTCATGTCGGATACAGCATGTATCACCTCGCCTGAAGGAAGGACCTATTGTGTGCCATTTAGACTATGAAGTGCTTCAACATAGAACCACATCGCCAAAATACTATCTGGTGTTAAATATTTTGACTGGATAGTCATGAGTAAGGACTGCCTTGTAGTAGTGCTATGTTTTCCTCGGTATGTCAAGTATATACATCTACTTTGCCATTAGTTTGATGCCACGGTTGATTATTGGGTCACTAAAACTCTCACTGGCTACCCGAGTCCACCCAAAAGTTAAAGTTAGACCATCCCAACGTTCTACGCACCAGCATGGGGTTTTGCACCAACACACATAAGACCCAAAGGTAGGTTGGGCTTTCATCACTAATGTGGGCTGTTGTCACTACAGACTAAGATGCTATACTTTTCATGTGCATTTTTGTCAATGCATAAAATAGTGGCTTACTGAATCCAAAGTCAATGAACGCTCTTTGTTAAATTAGAAGAACCACAGCATTTTTTATATATTATAACAGCACTGTCTGTTGTTTGAATGATTCCCTTCAGAAGGGATTTGTGTACTGTAAAATACTGTATATTTGGAAAATATCCTCATTTATATTGAATATATTTGTGACATAAATTAACAATAAATTGTTTATTCTTTTTCATTGAGCAGTTCTTCGTGTTGACTGACAGTACAAATGACTAGAATAGCCTATATGATATGTAGGCCTAATTGAAACTCGAACGTGCCAGCAGTTATTGAGTATTTAAAACATTGCACCAGAGTTTTGTTACAAGTCGTTGATTTAAGGTAACATTTAGTAACCATAATGATGTGGTTTCGACGTCAGAGAATATCGAGTTCAATGAGTGTAGTGGTTGGAAAACTACAGGCTATTGAAATACTATTTGTAATAGGGGAAATAATTCAAATGCAGGGGAAATTAGTTATATGTAGGGAAAATAACTAACATGCAGGGGAAATTACATGTATGTAGGGAAAAATAACTAACATGCAGGGAAAATAACTTATGTAATGGAAATAACTGACATGCAGGGGAAATTACTTATATGCAGGGAAAATAACTATCAGTCAGAGAAATTACTTATATATATATATATATATATATATATATATATAGGGAAAATAACTAACGTGCAGGCAAATGTGAGGAAGAGTAGTCTCCCACTGGGCACGCACTGGTTGAATCAACATTGTTTCCACGTCATTTAAATGAATGTGGAACCAACGTGGAAGACGTTGAATTGACGACGTCTGTGCCTAGTGGGCTATATTTCAGACCAATCTACTCTTAAATGTTATTACATTTTTCTGTCCATGAACTTCATCAACAGAACGTAGGTTTATTAAAAATGTGTGCTCTGAATGCTATGGTTTATTGTACGTACAATCGAAAGTAGGATTTATGCCTGATATTTCCACTATCATTGTGGCAAAGTAGCCTAATTCAAAATGAAGCCTTTTTAAGTTAAAAATGCAGGAACTTTGAAAATAAATGCACACACAGGCGACTATGCAAAGACGGAATATAAGCAAATGGCATGCATGCTTGTACCCCACTGTGGGGTAGTCAGCTTATAATGTCCTTCACCCATTTTTTTGTAATTGTGAAAGAGCAGCCGTTTCTTGAACATCGCAGTGTAAGTGTTACAGCTATGAATTAGACCTGTCAAATGTCATTTCGCTGAGCAAAACGCGGAATGTATTTATACAGCTGTTGTCCATTGCTTTGAAATAACTCACTCAGATTTTGTTGGCGCCAGAAAAGCTCAGGGGGGTGCAACATGTACAACTATCAATTGTGCGGATTTAAACACTCCGGTAAATTAGAAATTGAGTTTAGTGCTAAATTGCCTGTAAACGATTCGGTGGAATGTCATTATCGACTATAATTAGCCAGGTGACACCTACGTTATGGATAAGCCATGGTGTTAGGCAGACGTGTGTCATTCGACACATAAATACAGGCTTCTTGTCATTCCTCAATTGGGCACAGAGAGGGAATATTTTTCAAAACCTAATAAATGCCCATGTCAATTGCTGCAATCACGAAGACTTTTAGAAAATAGGAAACTAATGTGGGCGAATTGCAGCCCGCTCCAAGGTCTAGAGGCGGCTTTGACCGGCCGTACCATTCAGGCAGGGCTTACATTTGAGTAAAATAATTGCCATAATGAACAAAGACAATCTGCAGCAGAGGAAGACCGGCTCCAGCGAGGCTGTAGCTGCAGGCAAGGCGGAACTTTTATTCCTAAAATGTCAATGAGGGTGACGTGTAACAGTTCTTCCCTGCTTGTGTTTCCTTTCCTTCACCCCTTCAGCATTCACACGAAGTTATTGAGAACAAGGCCACCCGTTTCCGTGGGCGAAGAAAAAACGCTCATTTTACCGGATAAACAACAGTAGATGTATAGGCTATGGCTGTTATGTTATTGTGAAGTTGAATTGGCCCGAGATTCGCTCGAAGATACTATGTTATAGGAAGGACTACACTGTCCTGCCATTTTTTTTGCTATCTGCTTGTAAAGTGCCTCGGGGCGAGTCAATCGCTCTATTTCACCCAGGAGGCATCAATTAATAAATAAGTAATGACAATAAGTTGAGAATCATACGGATGAACGCTCCGACTGAAAGGGAAAAACTTGACACAAAAGAGCCAAAGGGGATGTGTCGGTTCTTTCAAGAAGACTGTCTTTCTTTCGTTTCCCCCTCTATCTTGCCTGGAGCCAAAAATAAAACAAAACTCGCTTGTCTATGTCTTCCAAAGGATCACAACGGGTAGCGAGGAGAGAAACACTAGAGATCCCACTGTCAAGGGAGAAGCATGGCAATTATTTTAGTGCCTTTTTGGGATTTTGGTAAAATAAAAATATAAAAATATATAAGTACAATGAATAAGAAGTTATTCATCGGTATCGAGGCAGACACGTTTAGGATGCTTCCTCTACTGATCTGAATGTATTTCAAATAATGATCATAAATTAGACTATTTTCTTATTTTCAAAAATAGCTAGGTCTATAGTATATTGTTGAGTATGTTTATTTCCTCTTCACATATTAAGCTGATCACTACGCCGTGGTGGGTAATATGAATATTATATTGGTAAAAAATATTCACGATGCCACATTTTTTTGCATTCTAATGTTTCAGAATGTATGCTGTTTGGTATGGAAATTGTTGTCCAGGTAATGCCATGAACGCATGGGCAAATGCATAGGCTATAGGCAAATGAACATCCCAATTTTGTGAGAACGTAAAACCATTCGATTACAAGCATTAAAGTCGTCCACCAGCGATTTTTGAACTTTTACTGTTGAAAAGCGATATCCCAAGTATAAATACAGTAAAGTTGGCCTGCACACACTAAAGGGGAAACAAACATGTTTTGAGCAAAATAGTGTTTTTTAGACAACTGCAAACTTAAACTATAATTTCATATTTCCAATCCTTTATCAAAATATGGGCAATAGGTTATTATACCCTTATTCAAGCGACTGACTACTAGTGTCAGCGCATCAAGGTCTGGCCTATTTTCTACAGGCAATGTGATATGCAATATGTCTGGGGGAAAAAAAACAGAAAATTATGTTCAATTTAATACAGTTTACCTATTGGGTCAAAGTTGAGCATTCCTTTTAGTGGCACATTAAAAAAGCAGTCTTCGTGACCATGCACTATAGCATGGGCCATCATAATGGAACATTTTAAATTGGGACAATTAATATAGCGATATGCGGCATTGTATCAATATACCGTCACGAATAGCAACCAAAACTACAATATAACTAATTCAAACCTAACACAAGCAGAATTGCTGAAATAAATTATGCTCGAATTGCTTTATGAGGGCGATGTATCCATCACACTTAGTTATCTTACAATGCACCTTATTGTATACATCACATACAACTTATATAAGAATTGTTTCTCTAATGTATACCAGTATATGTTAAGCTATAGCCATTAATTGAACAGACTCAATTTGTACATCCTATTATTATTGCAGGCGGCCTACTCTGACGCTCGTTTACATCCGTTAATAACTGGCTTACACTCAATAGTTTACAAGTTACACTAATGCCAAGACTTTCTTTTTCATATTATGGTTGTACCTAGCCTACTATACAATATCAGTCACAGAAATTTGGACAGTTTGGTTAAATCAATATTTTATGTAGGATCGCACACGTAGGCATAATTATATTCTGATTAAAGGGACACTTTATATAAAGTGTTGCTAATAATTCGTATTTTCCAAAGCAATGACACAAGTCATTGAGCGAGCGTGAATGTCGCGAGCGTGAATGTTTTCTCCTCATCTCGTTTCAAATACCACAACACCACCTTGTGTTGAAAACGCGAGAGAGCAGCCTCCATCCCGCCTGCCTGTTCGATAAAGGACTGTTTGGGGGTGGGACCACTGTTCTAGCCCAGCACTATGAACTATAGGCTATTCCTTATTTAACAAATCACCTAATCACCTATAGCCCTTGATTAGTTGAATCAAAAGTGGAACAAAAGTGTGCAGGCCCATGAGTCCCCCACGAGAGTCCTATCGGCATGCATCATTTAAGGCATGATTTTAGGAATACAACTTGCATTTTACAAAGGTTGTTATTGTAAACGTCAATAGTCCTGTTCAGGCCACTTCACAGAATTCATGAAATGTGCATGTTCACGGACGTAGCCCTATGTGTAGTGCGTATGCCCACTGGGAAAGATAAATAATATTGTTCTTTCGATATATAATTTAGTCATGATTTAATTAAATAGTAACATAACGTGGTATTTTTATTCTTTACGCAAATATAATCAAACAAGACAATACGTTAAATATAAGGACAATAAGCCTACATACATTTTTTTGCGCATTTTTAAGCACGGTATGCTCTTGTTACCTGTGTGAAGTTTGTGCAACCCAAAGCCTTTATCAATTGTGTTTACACCTCCCGTTGAATTGAGTTCATTTGAACATCTATAAAATGTTATTGGAGTCTAATCTTGTAGTAAAATGTATGGATTGTGTACACTGTACCTGCATAATTAGGCCTACTATGTAAATATAGTCTACACAGGTAATACATACAACTACTACATTATATTGGATTTCATTTTCATTGTTGAGAAACATGAATCAACTGGTAGCAAATTAAGACTGATCCTTAGAAATAGATGACGACTTCGGACGTTTGAACGAACGGGTGTCCAGAACGCCTTCCTCGGAAAGCAGGGAGAAGTAAACATTTGCAGCAGTATCTTCTTGTGTATTTTATTACTATTTTCTTCTTATTTATATTTCTTATTTGTAACTCTGCATCGTTGGGAAAGGCTCGTAAAGTCTACACCTGTTGAATTCGGCGCATTTGACAAATACAATTTGATTTGAATTGAATAGTAATAAAGAAAGGCCACATGCATTATGTCTGTTGCGCAGAACTCACTGAATACACCTTCAAGACACCTCCCGATGTGCAGTCAAAATACTTTAGCCATAAAGTCAGGGAATTTGAAAATTTGATTCCCTCCATTTATATATAAAACACATCTTAAAAAGAATGGGCATTATTTTAAAACTGTGTTATAGGTTACAGTTATTAGACTTGTAACCAGACTGTAACCTTAGATAGCGAAGTTTGCCCATGTCTTGTAATGGACCTTCAGTCAAGATCACGCCTAGATATGCACTATCAGACATTAAGCATCAGACTAAAGTATCTTCAGATGAAAGAGAAAACAATAACACTCGGGTGAGAAGAAGTTCAGATTGATGGTGTTTTCTGAGGCAGCATTAGCGTTACTCGATTTCTAGACTAGAGTAGCGCATTTATTACATTCTGTTTTCTTGGTATATGACTTATGGTATCCACTAGGTGTCAGGAGTGTCCTCTGTGTCATGACTTCTGGTATCCACTAGGGGTCAGGAGTGTCCTCTGTGTTATGACTGGGATGAATGGAAGGAGAATAAATGAGGACAGATGTTGCATAATCTACTAAATCAAATTATGAAACTCAAATAAACCAAATGATGATGCTCTCTAAAACACGGAAATGTCCTTCAAGTAATTCTAAAGCAGTCTCTATAAGAAATACTAACAGAATGTTCCCTGAATGCCATAGTATTCATTAAGCACACTGGTGATAATATGCATTGTAAAACATGCCAGAAGTATTTATAATAGCTCATGGCTCCTTATGAAACTATATAAATGTATTATAGGTAATAATGCATAAGATGACAAAATGTCTCATAGAAACAGTGACCCTAACGTTCTAAATTCTCTGAAAATGTTGACTAATATATTTTCGTGCATAGGTGCACAACTCAGGCCCTGCGTCCTGCTGGTTTTAATTGATCTCACCCAGTGAACAGTCTACTGTTCAACCCTGACCAACTTTCACCTACTCTGATTAACTGACCAAATCTGATCCACTCTGACATACTCTGAATTACTCTGACCAACTCTGATTAACTCTGACCAAATCTGACCAACTCTGACCAACGCTGATTAACTCTGACCAAATCTGATTTTTTTATTTTTTTATTTCACCTTTATTTAACCAGGTAGGCTAGTTGAGAACAAGTTCTCATTTGCAACTGCGACCTGGCCAAGATAAGGCATAGCAGTGTGAACAGACAACACAGAGTTACACATGGAGTAAACAATTAACAAGTCAATAACACAGTAGAAAAAAGGGGAGTCTATATATACATTGTGTGCAAAAGGCATGAGAAGGTAGGCAAATAATTACAATTATGCAGATTAACACTGGAGTGATAAATGATCAGATGGTTATGTACAGGTAGAGATTGGTGTGCAAAAGAGCAGAAAAATAAAAATAAATAAATAAAAACAGTATGGGGATGAGGTAGGTGAAAATGGGTGGGCTATTTACCAATAGACTATGTACAGCTGCAGCGATCGGTTAGCTGCTCGGATAGCAGATGTTTGAAGTTGGTGAGGGAGATAAAAGTCTCCAACTTCAGCGATTTTTGCAATTCGTTCCAGTCACAGGCAGCAGAGAACTGGAACGAAAGGCGGCCAAATGAGGTGTTGGCTTTAGGGATGATCAGTGAGATACACCTGCTGGAGCGCGTGCTACGGATGGGTGTTGCCATCGTAACCAGTGAACTGAGATAAGGCGGAGCTTTACCTAGCATGGACTTGTAGATGACCTGGAGCCAGTGGGTCTGGCGACGAATATGTAGCGAGGGCCAGCCGACTAGAGCATACAAGTCGCAGTGGTGGGTGGTATAAGGTGCTTTAGTGACAAAACGGATGGCACTGTGATAAACTGCATCCAGTTTGCTGAGTAGAGTGTTGGAAGCAATTTTGTAGATGACGTCGCCGAAGTCGAGGATCGGTAGGATAGTCAGTTTTACTAGGGTAAGTTTGGCGGCGTGAGTGAAGGAGGCTTTGTTGCGGAATAGAAAGCCGACTCTTGATTTGATTTTCGATTGGAGATGTTTGATATGGGTCTGGAAGGAGAGTTTAGAGTCTAGCCAGACACCTAGGTACTTATAGATGTCCACATATTCAAGGTCGGAACCATCCAGGGTGGTGATGCTGGTCAGGCGTGCGGGTGCAGGCAGCGAACGGTTGAAAAGCATGCATTTGGTTTTACTAGCGTTTAAGAGCAGTTGGAGGCCACGGAAGGAGTGCTGTATGGCATTGAAGCTCGTTTGAAGGTTAGATAGCACAGTGTCCAAGGACGGGCCGGAAGTATATAGAATGGTGTCGTCTGCGTAGAGGTGGATCAGGGAATCGCCCGCAGCATGAGAAACATCATTGATATATACAGAGAAAAGAGTCGGCCCGAGAATTGAACCCTGTGGCACCCCCATAGAGACTGCCAGAGGACCGGACAGCATGCCCTCCGATTTGACACACTGAACTCTGTCTGCAAAGTAATTGGTAAACCAGGCAAGGCAGTCATCCGAAAAACCGAGGCTACTGAGTCTGCCGATAAGAATACGGTGATTGACAGAGTCGAAAGCCTTGGCAAGGTCTATGAAGACGGCTGCACAGTACTGTCTTTTATCGATGGCGGTTATGATATCGTTTAGTACCTTGAGCGTGGCTGAGGTACACCCGTGACCGGCTCGGAAACCAGATTGCACAGCGGAGAAGGTACGGTGGGATTCAAGATGGTCAGTGACCTGTTTGTTGACTTGGCTTTCGAAGACCTTAGATAGGCAGGGCAGGATGGATATAGGTCTGTAACAGTTTGGGTCCAGGGTGTCGCCCCCTTTGAAGAGGGGGATGACTGCGGCAGCTTTCCAATCCTTGGGGATCTCAGACGATATGAAAGAGGGGTTGAACAGGCTGGTAATAGGGGTTGCGACAATGGCGGCGGATAGTTTCAGGAATAGAGGGTCCAGATTGTCCAGCCCAGCTGATTTGTACGGGTCCAGGTTTTGCAGCTCTTTCAGGACATCTGCTATCTGGATTTGGGTAAAGGAGAACCTGGAGAGGCTTGGGCGAGTAGCTGCGGGGGGGGGGGAGCTGTTGTCCGAGGTTGGAGTAGCCAGGCGGAAGGCATGGCCAGCCGTTGAGAAATGCTTGTTGAAGTTTTCGATAATCATGGATTTATCGGTGGTGACCATGTTACCTAGTCTCAGTGCAGTGGGCAGCTGGGAGGAGGTGCTCTTGTTCTCCATGGACTTCACAGTGTCCCAGAACTTTTTGGAGTTGGAGCTACAGGATGCAAACTTCTGCCTGAAGAAGTTGGCTTTAGCTTTCCTGACTGACTGTGTGTATTGGTTCCTGACTTCCCTGAACAGTTGCATATCGCGGGGACTATTCGATGTTAGCGCAGTCCGCCACAGGATGTTTTTGTGCTGGTCGAGGGCAGTCAGGTCTGGAGTGAACCAGGGGCTATATCTGTTCTTAGTTCTGCATTTTTTGAACGGAGCATGCTTATCTAAAATGGTGAGGAAGTTACTTTTAAAGAAAGACCAGGCATCCTCAACTGACGGGATGAGGTCAATGTCCTTCCAGGATACCCGGGCCAGGTCGATTAGAAAGGCCTGCTCACAGAAGTGTTTTAGGGAGCGTTTGACAGTGATGAGGGGTGGTCGTTTGACTGCGGCTCCGTAGCGGATACAGGCAATGAGGCAGTGATCGCTGAGATCCTGGTTGTAGACAGCGGAGGTGTATTTGGAGGGCCAGTTGGTCAGGATGACGTCAATGAGGGTGCCCTTGTTTACAGAGTTAGGGTTGTACCTGGTGGGTTCCTTGATGATTTGAGTGAGATTGAGGGCATCTAGCTTAGATTGTAGGACTGCCGGGGTGTTAAGCATATCCCAGTTTAGGTCACCTAACAGAACAAACTCTGAAGCTAGATGGGGGGCGATCAATTCACAAATGGTGTCCAGGGCACAGCTGGGAGCTGAGGGGGGTCGGTAGCAGGCGGCAACAGTGAGAGACTTATTTCTGGAGAGAGTAATTTTCAAAATTAGTAGTTCAAACTGTTTGGGTATGGACCTGGAGAGTATGACATTACTTTGCAGGCTATCTCTGCAGTAGACTGCAACTCCTCCCCCTTTGGCAGTTCTATCTTGACGGAAGATGTTATAGTTGGGTATGGAAATCTCAGAATTTTTGGTGGCCTTCCTGAGCCAGGATTCAGACACGGCAAGGACATCAGGGTTAGCAGAGTGTGCTAGAGCAGTGAGTAAGACACACTTAGGGAGGAGGCTTCTGATGTTGACATGCATGAAACCAAGGCTTTTTCGATCACAGAAGTCAACAAATGAGGGTGCCTGGGGACATGCAGGGCCTGGGTTTACCTCCACATCACCCGCGGAACAGAGAAGGAGTAGTATGAGGGTGCGGCTGAAGGCTATCAAAACTGGTCGCCTAGGGCGTTGGGGACAGAGAATAAGAGGAGCAGGTTTCTGGGCATGGTAGAATATATTCAGGGCATAATGCGCAAACAGGGGTATGGTGGGGTGCGGGTACAGCGGAGGTAAGCCCAGGCACTGGGTGATGATGAGAGAGGTTGTATCTCTGGACATGCTGGTTGTAATGGGTGAGGTCACCGCATGTGTGGGGGGTGGGACAAAGGAGGTATCAGGGGTATAAAGAGTGGAACTAGGGGCTCCATTGTAAACTAAAACAATGATAACTAACCTGCACAACAGTATACAAGGCATATTGACATTTGAGAGAGACATATAGCAAGGCATACAGTAATCACAGGTGTTGAATTGGGAGAGCTAGCTAAAACAGTAGGTGAGACAACAACAGCTAATCAGCTAGCACAACAACAGCAGGTAGAATGGCGATAGATTAGGCAGAGAGGGTCGGATTAACTACACACAGAGCCTAAGTGCGGCTGGGGCCGACAGATAAAACATAAACAAGCAGAATGGATTACCGTGAATTAATGGACAGTCCAGCCTGCATCAGCTATGTAGCCAAGTGATCAGTGTCCAAGGGGCAGCGGTGGATGGGGCAGGGAAGCTGGACTGGCGAGTGTTATCCAGGTTAGAAAACTAACAATGACTAAATAGCTTGTAGCCAGTTAGCTGGTTAGCTTCTGAAGGTTCTTGAGTGTGTTCTAAAAATGTAAAGATAATAGCGGTTCCGTATCACATTGGGTGAGGCAGGTTACCGGAAGGTATAAACAAATTAAAAATCGAAAAGGGATAGAAAGTAAATATGGGTTCAGTGAGTGTTTGGGACGCGGCGATTCAGATGGTTAGCAGGCCTGTGCTAACAAGCTAACAGTTAGTAGACGGTGCTAAACACGGTAGCAGTTAGCGGACCGGGCTAAACAAGCTAGCAGTTAGCAGGCCGAATTTGCAAGCAAGGAGATAGCAAGGGCTAGAGAGTTAGCCTTTGGGGACGTCGCGATGGGGGGAGTCTGTTTATTCCTCTTCATGCGGTGACATCAATGGACCGGTCGTGGGTCTGGATATTGTAGCCCAGGAGCTCAAAATGTTCCGTTTGCGATGGGAATCCGGGGGTGAAAAATAAAATAAAAGATAGGTCCGTTATGCTCTGGTTAGAGTCGCGTTGTTCGAACTGGCGAGAGCTTTCCGAGCTAAAGGTTAGCTGATGACCGGTTAGCTGACCGGTTAGCTGAAGACCGCTAGCAATGTTTTGCTGAAGCTGGTAGTTAGTTGGCTAGTTGGCTAGCTTCAGTTGAGGGGTTCCAGATCCGAAGTAAATATAAATACTTTAGGAAAAAAGCTACGTTGGGTGAGGCGGGTTGCAGGAGAGTATTTAGAAGAAGTTGAGGTTCAGCAAAAAGTTTTAAAGATATGTGAAGAAAAAAACGAAAACGAAACGAAAACAAACGATATATACAAGGAACACGACAACACGTCCTACTGCTACGCCATCTTGGAAGAACAAAAAAGTGATGCACTCTGACATACTCTGAATTACTCTGACCAACTCTGACCAACTCTGACCAACTCTGACCATATCTGATAAACTCTGACCTACTCTGATCAACTCTGATCCCGTACACATAACCCAATAGACTATCTCTTAATCAAGTGTCAACTCTCACCATCCTGGACATTCTTCTGTGCAGATCAAATGTACTTCTAAAAGTGCTGACAGGAAATCCACTATTGCAGGACTGATGGAATTCTGGGCCCATATCCACAAAGCTTCTCAGAGAAGAAAATTGGTCCTAAGATAAAAAAAATAAATGCTATGCATGAAGCCTCATTGGTCATAAGAGTCGCACCAAGTTGACAGGTATGTATTTAGGACACCTCATGAGCTGTCCTAACCAGTTAAGAGTTACCAGCAGGTGTCTTGATAATAGAAACATGCAGCGAGTCAGGGGTTCTTGCCAGAGTGCGAATTACACCATGACATTTGTGGGTCTCTATTGTTTTTTTTATGGGCCTAATAATAAAGACGTAATTTAAACGGTAAAAATGAATTACCTTTATATGTGGCATGAACTCAACCAGTCAAGATATTTTCATCTTATTGACAAACAAATCACTTCAAAAAGAAAGCTACCTGTGCATGTTAGTTTTTGTATGGATCCCAATTAGTGTTGAATTTGGTCAACCAAGAAATGAATGGCTTATTTGCTACGTGACATGTATTTGACTGATTTTAAGTTTCGTAATGCCTAAATTGTAAGTGTACTGATAAAAGTAGGACACGCGACATCCCGGCAACTTTGAGAAAAAACACTTTATATCGGAGTTGTTTCGATTGAATACAGGCGGTTGGCGTCAACAACCTTCATCGAATATTAAAAAGGATTACAATAATTAAATGTATCCAGCAATCCAACGAAAGGATAGGTTGGAGCTAGACAGCCCACCATGCCGCTTTGCAGACAAAGACTCCCATTGATATGGTGCATTCATGACAACTGGGAACTCTAAAGAATACAAAGTAAAATATTCATGTCAGTGATCTTCAAGTCGGGAAGTCGGAGCTCTAGAAAGAGTCTGAGTTCCCGAGTTGTATTTCCGAGTTGGATGACCGTTCCAAAAATGTTTTCCCAGTCAAAGCAATTTTTTTTCCAAGTTCCCAGTGGTTTTGAACATGGCATTAGGGCGGAGGGACATGTATCTTGTCAGTATATCAATAATCTTTTTGTGCAGTCAGATTTACTGTGGTTGTCTAAACTTTAGACAAAATGTAATCATCAACAGTCCATAATATTGGGTTGTGACTTAATTGTCATTGTCAAATTTGGGTCCCCAGGTAAAACTAGTTGAGAACCGCTAGTCTATGCTATAGAGTTCACAGATGGCGATGCCTCACCTCATTGCGATTGCCATTGTTGCAAATTGGGGAATAACCGATGAGCTTCATCGCTATCTTTCCGTTGCATTACCTCAAACTGTCATGATTACCAGCTGAGATAAACTTTTAGTTTGTCGGGGCAGTGTCTTGTCATCCTAAAACCTACTCTGAGCTGAGAGGTTTTTGTTGTCTTAAAACAGGATTCCTAACACCTTTTTCTGAGGTGCTTTGTGGATATGGGACCAGGCCACCAACCGGTGCGCCCAACGTTCTAACATTCATCCTGATATACACATGGAAAAACAAGGCCTGTAACAATAAGGTTAAATCATGATAATCACACTGAATAAAGTGTGAAACTAGGCTGCAAGGTCAGATAGTATACATGCTTCAGTTGTTACCAAGTGGTTAGAACTGTCAGTTCTTTAGTTTTTTGATAAAGAGCACAACCTTGCCCATGTAAAGTTTGGTTATGTAAAGTATGCAGTTAGAGCATTTGTCCACAAGCCAATACAATGCAATAACTGAAAAGGATTTGGCCATGTTGCAAATGTTTGCAGATGGAACGAGTGTATTGAAAATCGAAGTGAAGAACGTCAGTGTTGCAACTGTGGTGGGGAATAGGATCCAGAGTTATTTTATTTTTTATTGAACTAGACAAGTCAGTTATGAACAAATTCTTATTTTACAATGATGGCCTACCCCTGCCAAACCCTCCCAGAACCAGGACAACGCTGGTCCCATTGTGCGTATCCCTATGGGACTCGTGATCACGGCCGGTTGTGATACAGCCCGGGATCGAACCAGGGTCTGTAGTGACACCTCTTAGTACTGAGATGCAGTGCCTTAGACCGTTGCGCCACTCAGGTGCAATGTAAGGGTGAAGGAGGTAAATCAAATCAAATCAAAGTTTATTTGTCACGTGCGCCGAACAGGTGTGCCAAGCCCGGTTACAGTGAAATAATTACTTACAGGCTCAAAACAATAGTGCAAAAAAGGTATTAGGTGAACAATAGGTAAGTAAAGAAATAAAACAACAGTAAAAGATAGTGTCACAGATGACTAGGTGTGGAAGGTAGGAATCAGGTGCAGAGAGCAGAGGGTTCACGGAAAAATAAACTTTATTCCGGAACAAAATGGTCATGCCCAAAACACAGGGCTGAAAACACTGACCAACCCAAAACACAGGGTAACACGGTCCGGAGCACAATAACACCTCTGATTCAAAACGTGAAAACAAAATAATCCCGCACAAACAAGGGCGGGCTTCACAAGCTTAAATAGGTAAGCAAATCAAGAAAACACAAATAGGAACAGGTGCAACTCATAAGACTAAACTAACAGATAAGGGATCGGTGGCGGCTAGTAGGCCGGTGACGACGACCGCCGAGCACCGTCCGAACAGGCAGGGGAGCCAACTTCGGCAGGAGTCGTGACAGATAGGCTATATATAGTAGCGAGGCTATAAAAGTAGCGAGGCTACACACAGACACCGGTTAGTCAGGCTGATTGAGGCAGTACGGACATGTAGATATGGTTAAAGTGACTATGCATATATGATGAACATAGAGTAGCAGTATCGTAAAAGAGTGTCTGGCGGGTGTTGGGTGGCGGGACACAATGCAGATAGCCCGGTTAGCCAATGTGCAGGAGCACTGGTTGGTTGGCCCAATTGAGGTAGTATGTACATGAATGTATAGTTAAAGTGACTATGCAGATATGATAAACAGAGAGTAGCAGCAGTGTAAAAGAGGGGCTGGGGGGGGGGGGTGCACAATATGCAAATAGTCCGGGTAGCCATTTGATTACCTGTTCAGGAGTCTTATGGCTTGGGGGTAAAAACTGTTGAGAAGCCTTTTTGTCCTAGACTTGGCACTCTGGTACCGCATGCCATGCGGTAGTAGAGAGAACAGTTTATGACTGGGGTGGCTGGGGACTTTGACCATTTTTAGGGCCTTCCTCTGACACCGCCTGGAGGTCCTGCATGGCAGGCAACTTAGCCCCAGTGATCTACTGGGCCGTATGAGCAATTGCCGTACCAGGCAGTGATGCAACATGCTCTCGATGTTGCAGCTGTAGGACCTTTTGAGGATCTCAGGACCCTTGCCAAATCTTTTTAATTTCCTGAGGGGGAATAGGCTTTGTTGTGCCCTCTTCACGACTGTCTTGGTGTGATTGGACCATTCTAGTTTGTTGATGATGTGGATACCAAGAAACTTGAAGCTCTCAACCTGTTCCACTACAGTCCCGTCGATGAGAATGGGGGCGTGCTCGGTCCTCCTTTTCCTGTAATACTTGTGTATTTCAAATCATCTCCTTAGTCTTGGTTACGTTTAGGGATGGGTTGTTGTTCTGGCACCACCATGCCAGGTCTCTGACCTCCTCCCTATGGGCTGTCTCGTCTTTGATCACTGTTGTGTCGTCTGCAACCTTAATGATGGTGTTGGAGTGGTGCCTGGCCATGCAGTCGGGGGTGAACATGCAGTACAGGAGGGGACTGAGCACGCACCCCTGGGGAGCTCCAGTGTTGAGGATCAGCGTGGCAGATGTGTTGCTACCTACCCTCACCACCTGGGGTCGGCCCGTCAGGAAGTCCAGGATCCAGTTGCAGAGGGAGGTGTTTAGTCCCAGGATCCTTAGCTTAGTGAAGAGCTTTGAGGGTACTATGGTGTTGAACGCTGAGCTGTAGTCAATGAATATCAAATCAAATCAAATGTATTTATATAGCCCTTCATACATCAGCTGATATCTCAAAGTGCTGTACAGAAACCCAGCCTAAAACCCCAAACAGCAACAATGCAGTTGTAGAAGCTCGGTGGCTAGGAAAAACTCCCTAGAAAGGCCAAAACCTAGGAAGAAACCTAGAGAGGAACCAGGCTATATGGGGTGGCCAGTCCACTTCTGGCTGTGCCGGGTGGAGATTATAACAGAACATGGCCAAGATGTTCAAATGTACATAAATGACCAGCATGGTCAAATAATAATAATCACAGGCAGAACAGTTGAAACTGGAGCAGCAGCACGGCCAGGTGGACTGGGGACAGCAAGGAGTCATCATGTGAGGTAGTCCTGAGGCATGGTTCTAGGGCTCAGGTCCTCCGAGAGAGAGAAAGAAAGAGAGAAAGAGAGAATTAGAGAGAGCATACTTAAATTCACACAGGACACCGGATAGGACAGGAGAAGTACTCCAGATATAACAAACTGACCCTAGCCCCCCGACACATAAACTACTGCAGCATAAATACTGGAGGGTGAGACAGGAGGGGTCAGGAGACACTGTGGCCCCATCCGATGATACCCCCGGACAGGGACAAACAGGAAGGATATAACCCCACCCACTTTGCCAAAGCACAGCCCCCACACCACTAGAGGGATATCTTCAACCACCAACTTACCATCCTGAGACAAGGCCGAGTATAGCCCACAAAGATCTCCGCCACGGCACAACCCAAGGGGGGGCGCCAACCCAGACAGGAAGATCACATCAGTGACTCAACCCACTCAAGTGATGCACCCCTCCTAGGGACAGCATGGAAGAGCACCAGTAAGCCAGTGACTCAGCCCCTGTAATAGGGTTAGAGGCAGAGAATCGCAGTGGAAAGAGGGGAACCGGCCAGGCAGAGACAGCAAGGGCGGTTCGTTGCTCCAGAGCCTTCCCGTTCACCTTCACACTCCTGGGCCAGACTACACTCAATCATATGACCCACTGAAGAGATGAGTCTTCAGTAAAGACTTAAAGGTTGAGACCGGGTTTACGTCTCTCACATGGGTAGGCAGACCATTCCGTAAAAATTGAGCTCTATAGGAGAAAGCCCTGCCTCCAGCTGTTTGCTTAGAAATTCTAGGGACAATTAGGAGGCCTGCGTCTTGTGACCGTAGGTATGTACGGCAGGACCAAATCAGAGAGATAGGTAGTAGCAAGCCCATGTAATGCTTTGTAGGTTAGCAGTAAAACCTTGAAATCAGCCCTTGCCTTGATAGCATCCTCACTTAAGTGTTGTTTGTCCAGGTGGGAAAGGGCAGTGTGGAGTGCAATAGAGATTGCATCATCTGTGGATCTGCAAATTGGAGTGGGTCTAGGATTTCTGGAATAATGGTGTTGATGTGAGCCATTACCAACCTTTCAAAGCACTTCATTGCTACAACGTGAGAGCTACGGGTCTGTAGTCATTTAGGCAGATTGCATTTGTGTTCTTGGGCATAGGGACTATGGTGGTCTGCTTGAAACATGTTGGTATTACAGACTCAATCAGGGACAAGTTGAAAATGTCAGTGAAGACACCTGCCAGTTGGTCAGCACATGCCCGGAGCAGACGTCCTGGTAATCTGTCTGGCCCCACAGCCTTGTGTATGTTGACCTGTTTAAAGGTCTTACTCACCTCGGCTACGTGATCACACAGTCGTCCAGAAGAGCTGATGCTCTCATGCTCTCATGCCTCAGTGTTGCTTGCCTCGAAGTGAGCATAGAAGTTATTTAGCTCGTCTGGTAGGCTCATGTCACTGGGCAGCTCGCAGCTGTGCTTCCCTTTGTAGTCTGTAGTAATTTGCAAGCCCTGCCAGATCCGACGAGTGTCGGAGCCAGTGTAGTATGATTCAATCTTAGCCCTGTATCGACGCTTTGCCTGTTTGATGGTTCATCACAGGGCATAGCAGGATTTCTTATAAGCTTCCGGGTTAGAGTCCCGCACCATGAAAGCGGCAGCTCTACCCTTTAGCTCAGAGCGAACGTTGCCTGTAATCCATGGCTTCTGGTTGTGGTATGTATGTACAGTCACTGTGGGGACGACGTCCTCGATGCACTTATTGATAAAGCCAGTGACTGATGTGGTGTACTCCTCAATGTCATCTGAAGAATCCCGGAACATGTTCCAGTCTGTGATAGCAAAACAGTCCTTTATTTTAGCATCTGTTTCATCTGACCACTTTTTTATAGACCGAGTCACTCGTGCTTCCTGCTTTAATTGTTGCTTGTAAGCAGGAATCAGGAGGATAGAGTTGTGGTTGGATTTACCAAATGGAGGGCGAGGGAGAGCTTTGTACGCGTCTCTGTGTGTGGAGTACAGGTGATCTAGAATTTTTTTTCCCTCTGGTTGCACATTTAACATGTTGATAGAAATTTGGTAGAACTGATTTAAGTTTCCCTGCATTAAAGTCTCCGGTCACTAGGGGCGCCGCCTCTTGGTGAGTGGTTTCCTGTTTGCTTATTTCCTTATACAGCTGACTGAGTGCGGTCTTAGTGCCAGCATCTGTCTGTGGTGGTAAATAAACAGCCACGAAAAGTATAGCTGAAAACTATCTAGGCAAGTAGTGTGGCCTGCAATTTATCACAGTATACTCTACTTCAGGCGAGCATAATCTAGAGACTTCCTTAGATTTCGTGCACCAGCCCCGTCTTACCGTTCTAACTTGTCGGTGCAGCGTATATCCCGCTAGCTAAATATCCATGTCGTCATTCAGCCACGATTCCGTGAAACATAGGATATTACAGTTTTTGATGTCCCTTTGGTAGGATATTCGTGATCGTACCTCGTCTAATTTATTGTCCAATGATTGCACATTGGCGAGTAGTATTGACGGTAACGGCAGCTTTCCCACTCAACTTCTCCGGGTCCTGACGAGGCATCCGGCTCTTTGTCCTCTGTACCTGCATCTCTTCCTCTTGCAAATAACGGGGATGTCGGCCCTGTTGGGTGTTTGGAGAATGTCCTGTGCGTCCTCCTTGTTGTAGAAAAAAATCTTTGTCTAATCCGAGGTGAGTGATCGCTGTCCTGATATCCAGAAGCTCTTTTTTTCCGTAAGATACAGTTGCAGAAACATTATGTACAAAATAAGTTATAAATAATGCAAAAAAACACATAATAGCACAATTGGTTGGGCGCCCGTAAAACTGCTGCCATGTCTTCCGGCGCCATTTTTACTGCGTTGCAAAAGTAAGGGTGGGTTATAGGATCTCCCACGTGGAGACAAGCTAAATAATTGTAAAAGGTGTGAAAAAGGTGGATATGTTAAAAAGTGAATTTTGTGGATTGTATTGCAATGGTTATTAATTATACTGCTCAAGTGTCAAAGAAATCCCAAAAATTGGAAATCATTGTGGCTGCGGCAGTAAAGTTTTTGGGCCTGAAAGAATTCACAACGGGAGACCTGCAAGGGGTGCCAGATTTATTAGCCTGTGTAGGGAGCACATTGGATTTTTGGTTAGTGTGTTTTGTTTTTGGTAGTTAGTATGAATTTGTTCATACAAAACATATTTTGTTTTTGGGGTTATTTTACTGCCCCATACAGTAGGTGGCGGCAATACACTTTATTAGTGTAGTCTGACAATAAACCTCAAAGGAGAAGTGGTTAGAACCCCTTGCCTTTTGGCAGATCCATTTGTGGTTTCAGGGTGGGTGAGAAAGGAGTTGTGTGTAGTTGAATCTGTGAAGGTAACCTGTAGAGGACTTGTGATATTTGTTTGTGTTACTTCTGACCAGAGGGAGAAGGTGTGTCACGCAACTTGGGTCAAGATCTGTTTTTTTTTTACCTTTATTTAACGAGGCAAGTCAGTTAATAACAAATTATTATTTTCAATGACGGCCTAGGAACAGTGGGTTAACTGCCTGTTCAGGGGTAGAACAACAGATTTGTACCTTGTTAGCTCGGGGGTTTGAACTTGCAACTTCCCGGTAACTAGTCCAACACTCTTAACCACTAGGCTACCCTGCTGTTTCTTTCTTTGCTCTTAGGAACAGGGCACCATTGAAAGGAGTCATTTCTGGAGTAGCGTTAGGTGTGGAGGTGGAGCAATTGAAGTAGAACATTCCTGGTGTTTGTGATGCCCGCCGTTTAGTGTGACGGAAACCCAGTGGGGAGCGGGGTGAAACAGAGGAGACATTGTCAGTCCTTTTGAGTTTTGAGTCACTCTCCACCAGACAGAGTCATGTTAGGATATATCAGTTATCCTGCTAGGGGTTTTGTGCAGAATCCACTACGCTATTTCAGGTGCAACATTTATGGTCATGTTACGGCAATGTGTAGGAGAGAGATTCCAAGATGTGGAAAGTGTGCAGGTGGGCATGGGCCAGAGAATTGTGTAGTTTCAGTGGATAAGATTGTGTGTCAATTGTAAGGGTGCACATGCTGCTGGGGATCTGAAGTGTCCGGTCCGAGAGAGGCAGATTGAAGTGGCCAGAGTCAGAGTAGTTTAGAGGGTGTTGTATGCTGAGGCAGTGAAGAAAGTGGCGGAGGAGGGGTCAAGAGTGAGGGAACCTGTGAGGAACCCAGTGAGTAGTAGATTTGTGCCAATACAGAGGGATAGGGTAACGAGTGAGTTATGCTTCAGTAAGGTTGGCTTCTTAGCGTTCATAGCAATGGTTATCAATTGTACCACAGAAATGGATAGTAAATAGATGTTGTGGTGGCAGTGTTAGTGTTCAAATACTGGAGAGTTGAGACCAAATCACGGACGCTGGACAGAGTGGATTTCAGTTGTAACAAAAGACAGTTTTAATGAGTCAGAGATATCTTGTCCCGCAGTTTTACGTGCACGGACCTAGTTCACATAACTCGGCAAGGAGCCAGGTGAAAAAGAGGCCTATACAATGGTTACATACATTTTTATACATAGAATAAAGTAGGTGGAGTCTTGTCGTTTCGGTCTTCTTGACTGGTCGGAGGGTTGGAGGCGGGCCTTGCTCTAGCCAGAGCGGGCCCCATTGGTGCACAGCAAAAGTTCTTTGCTCTTGGGACAGGCCAGTTAGAGGGAGATGAGATGTGTGTTTATATAAGGAAGAGGGGGTCAGTCTTATGGCTGGGTGTATGTGTTCTTACTACGGAATGTCTTTGTTTATATGAGCTATGTGTATGAATATTTATATAACAAATCCCCCTCTTCACGTCTATTAGACGTGAAAACTATAGCAGAAAGGTGGCGGTTGCAATCGTGGGTATACATAAGGTGGTGCTCCTAACCTTGTCTGGTTTGCATGGTGGGTCTGTAGGTGTAGTGCTACGTTTGGGACGGGAGTGATTGGAGGGAGTGATATCAGGAAAGGAGTTAGGGACATGTGTAGGGGTTGGTGTATGTGATGTGGCAGGGTGAAGTAGTTGTTCAATTAACCATGTGAAAGTCCTAGGGTTACTCCAAATATCAGTATGAATATCACAAATAAGGGACCAGATATCCCCAGCCTCACCCAGAGAGGGAGAAATTTCCCTCTAACTGGGCGAGGTTCCCTTCTCAGGGGAGGTGGAGTTTGATGCCGCATCACCTGAGGAAGGAGTGTCTACATTTGGAATCGAATTTAGGCCGCTCAAATCAGCTCTGACTTCAGTCAGTGTTCTAGAAGGAATTGGGGCTGGGGTGCAATGTGTAAGGCGGTGCCAAGGTGTGCCTGATTTACCTTTGACCTGGACTGAGTGTGAAGTAACCTCCTTCACTTCGTACGGTCCAGTCCACCTGGGTTCCAGCCACTTTCTCTTGTGGACTGTAACCCTCACCCCGTCACCAACCTTTACCTTCAGTAGTGGCGTGTCCCCCGGCAGCTCCCCCTCCTGGACCTTGTGAACCTGGGTAGAGAGTGCTGCAGAGAGAACCGTCAGTTTTTTCACATAATTAGACATTACAATTTGTTGTACATCAAGGGCGGGCATATGACCTCCCTCCCTTGGTGGACCATGCATGACTCTACCAGTCATTATCCCATGAGGCACATACTTTAGCTATCTTAGCTTTTGCTTTTGGTTTGACGTTCCACCAGATTTTGGGATTGGGGCCTGTACACAGATCCAAAACTGTGGGTTATGCCAAATCTTTCTTCCACCTGTCTCAGGTGTTTGTTAAATGTAAGCCATTTGTCAAATTTGATTTGTCTTGGGATGCCATACCTGGGTATTAGTTTGGTTTGGTTTGTAGCCACTCAAAGACTGACCTAGCATCCTCCCCTTTTGTTAGTATTGCCTCTACCCATTTGGAGAACCTATCTACTATGACTAGGAGATAGAGTTTGCCTTTAGATACATTTTCGGGGCCCATGTCGGTGTAGTCTATACTAATATCCTGAAAACATGCATTAGGTATTACGTATGAGCCCATTGGTGTTTGATATGGTGTCTTTGGGTTGTGTCTGTCACAACCATTGCATTCGTCACAAAATAAATCATCGTCATAAAATAAGTCAGTCATATTTTTTATGTGAGGGTGCCACCAGATGTGCGAGGCCTTTTTGGAGGGTCTTTAGTTTGCCTTCGTGTGTGGGGCCATGTGTTTCTCATAAAAGTTCTGGGTCCATCAGTGTGGCCTGCTTCATGGGCATGGGCTGAGTCTGTATAGATATTCAGTCTTTCCTTTTCCTCTGATGAGGACCTGCGTCAATCCGATGATTTCAGCTAATTTGGCCGATGCTGGTTGAGGGTTGATGGCTGATTGAAGGGTGACATGTGAACCGTCTGGGAGTTGCTGTTTCCTTCTTCTGCCGTGGGTGGTGGGCATTTTTATGACCAGGGGATGGTGCTCCCAGTCATTCCCTGGAACTGCGGTTGGTTGTTTGCGGGTTGCTGATGCATGGGTGTGGGTCCTGGTTGCTGATGTTCGTACTGTTGAGGTCTATTTCCACCCCTTTCCTTCCCATATGGACCTCTCGTAGAGTTCCACTGGCGTTGTTGTGGTGTGAGTGGGTATGGACACTCTCGTGAGTAGTGCCCTGGAGTTCTACAGTTGAAACAAACCCCTCTTTTTGGATGGCCTGGTATCCATTGCGGCTGGTATGCAAATTGTGGTTGCGGGGGATACCAAGGCCCCGGGTTGGCTGGTTGAGGACCGGCCTGCTGTTGAATCATCTGGGAGATAGTCTGGGCCACTATTTGAGAGATGTCTGTTTTGGTGCCCGTCTCCTTCGTTTCTTCCGCCACCATCTGTTTCTTAGGTTTTTCTCCTTGTTGTGCTTCCTTCAATTGGAGTTTCAGGAGTTGTACCTGGAGGGACTGCACCTGGCTCTCAGCACCCCCTCTTTCCTTGTTGTGCTGGGTCACATGGTGGTGCACATGAGTGTTGAATTGGGTCAGAGGAAGTGCAAACAACCCTACCGTTCCTCTGAGTTTGGTTTTAACATCTCCGGGACACCCGTTGACCACCATTTCCTTCCACATGCTGAGTGTGGTATCAGTGTGATCGAATGGTTCTTCGTGGACCGATCTCCATGTGGTCTTAGCCCTGTCCAGGTATGCTGCAGGTTGCTCACCTGGGTTGATTGTAAAGGAGGATAAGGTGGCATGGTTTCTTTCTGTAGGGTATGCTCTCCGTAGAACTTCCCATAATCTGGTACGGAAGTGGTCTATGGGCAGTGTTGGGGCCCGCCATCCAAGGTCAGCTGCTGTCATGAGGGCCTCCATGGTTCCGTGGTCGGTGGCTCTTGCTAGAAGTGCTTTCATGTCTCCTAGGCAGAGTTGCAGGCCTGACGTAAGTGTCTGCAGTTGAAGTAGCCACGCTGAAGCTCCTCCATGTAGGCTAGGCATCTGTCCCATCAGTGTTGTTAAATCAGTCATTTTCCAGGGCTGGTACTCCACAGTGTGTGCATCACCTGGTGTCGGTCGCAGGGGGTACTGTCCTGCCATCTCCTGCTCTCGCTCTCTTCTATCAGCAATTCTGGAGGACCGACGGAGTGTTTCGGACCCCATTGATTCGGTAACTTTGGTTACTGTTCCTCTCATTATGCCTTCCACACGGTAGGATCCCTCTCTGTTGTTATCTTGGTTAGCTATTAGCTCCCTGAGTTCCTTAGCTCGAGCTATTGATGATTTCAGCAGCTCCTGCATCTTAGTCACGTTTGGAGCTCCCATCGGAGCTGGGGTGAGCACCATGTCAATTTCTTCTTCGTTTTCGATATCCATGTTCTGATGACAGTCCTCCCTATCCGTCTGATAGAAGTGGTTTGAATCTAATCTTGTTTGTAAGTGTCCTCTGGTTTCAGAGGTGAGAGAGTTCACGAGGAGCATTGCGGCCTCCGTTCCTGGGGGAGGTCTCCTGCTCCTGGAATCCCAGTTTCAAACTGTTCACATACCATATGGCCAGCCGTTATCCCCAGGGTAATTTCTCCTTTTAACTCCCCTTGGTCTATTCTCAGAACTGGAGCCTGTATTGTGGGAGGTGCCCTGGGCAGGAATGGGTTGTGTGACGGGCTCCGGTGATTTTGTCCCTTTGAGTATGGCTGGGGCTGAACTGCCTCCATTGTCAATTGTGGATATAGTGAGGGAGAAACGGCCACAGGGGGAGCCGTGGGCAAGTTCTCAGGCGGAGCTTTAACATCCCCCGACGCCACAATAGCCACGCCCATCATGTCTGGTGTGTTTTTGGGCAGCACCCTCCTACTCTCCTGTATGGCCCATGTACCTATCTTGAGCTCCCCCTCTGCTCTCTCTCTCTCTCTTGTACCTACTTTTTTGAACCTGTGTATGTTGTTTCTCTCCGCCTCACTCGCTTTTGCATGCTCTACTGCGTCCTCTAATTCTGTCTGCATATCTTGGAGTTTCCCCCGTGTAGGTGGTCCTCCGCTAAAATAACCTGCTTGTGTCCATCTTATCCGTAATCCTTTCCACACTTTCTCCACTTTCCCATACTGTTTTTTACCTCCCGCTCTATCAATCATACTCTGATCTAAATAATCATTGAATTTTAGTTTGGGCGTGGTAGCTGCAGACATTTTATCTAGTTCGTCTGATAATGTGTATAATGCGTTATTTAGGTATATTCAATCCTTACTATGTGGTGTTTATTTCTATCGTTGTATGCTTAGCCTGTCCCTGGTCGAGACAAAGGGGGTTATCAGTATGTGACGCCCGCCACGTGTCTGTTTCTCCCGTATTTTATTTGAATTTGTTCAGCGATTCGTTTAGGTATTTTCTATAAATGATTCTGCGATTTCCTTTTGGAACAATATATCAGTGAATATATGCGGTTCTATAACAATTTTCAGAGTAATTCTAGCTCTTTAGGAAATATAGATAGAATTTCTAGACAACTAAGAGTTGTTCAGTGAATTATTTAAATACTTTCTGTAAACAATTCAGTAAATTCCTTTATGAACTTATATCAGTAAATTTGAGCGATTCTATAGCAATTGTCAGAATAATTTTAAACTTTAGGCAATATCAACAGGAATGAAAAAAACGAAAATCAGTATTCCAGCCCGGCTGATGTCAATCAAAATTGCACGGCCATTCGATACTAAGGTGGCTTTGTGTGCCTAATAGCCCAGTTACGTATCCCAACCTACTCCGCGACAAACGTTTCTGTCAATTTAATTTCCCCCATCTCCAAATCATGGAATGTCAACTCTGGTTCATATTATGTTTATTGTTTGATGTGCAATAGCCACATCATTCCCGATCTCTGTCTTGTGGAAGGCCAAACTTACATATCCTATATCTATTCGACTACACCTCTAACATAACCAATTAAACAGTTTACAACTCATTCAATAGGATCTTTTACATGCAGATTCAGTCGATCTATTAATTAACTAAATCTCTAAACACAACCAATTAAACAGTTTAGAACTTATTCAATAGGAACTTTTACGTGCATACTACACTTCTAAACACAACCAATTAAACAGTAAGCACTTATTTAATAGGAACTTTTACATGCATACTACACTTCTAATAATAGGCCAATTGATAAAAAATAAAAATACAAATAAAAAATAAAAACGAGCAAAACAAGATCTCCCCGATCAATGTCTTAGGTTCTTATGTAAAAATTTGGGCACCGATTCATACTCACGCCCAGTACTTTCTGATCAAAATTTGGTTTAGGCTATAATACAATATGCAGATTTCGATATAACGGGCTCTGCTCACCTTTATATAGAGCGCTCCGATCAGATTTCCTGAGGCAAGATGAATGGCTGGGGAAGTCACTCTTCCGTCTGATTTTTTAGCCGTGATCAGTCTCGTCCTCTCACACTAACTTATAATAGATCGAATTCAAGAACAACCATCCTCTGCTACCAATTTTGTTAGTGTTCAAATACTGGAGAGTTGAGACCAAATCACGGACGCTGGACAGAGTGGATTTCAGTTGTAACAAAAGACAGTTTTAATGAGTCAGAGATATCTTGTCCCGCAGTTTTACGTGCACGGACCTAGTTCACATAACTCGGCAAGGAGCCAGGTGAAAAAGAGGCCTATACAATGGTTACATACATTTTTATACATAGAATAAAGTAGGTGGAGTCTTGTCGTTTCGGTCTTCTTGACTGGTCGGAGGGTTGGAGGCGGGCCTTGCTCTAGCCAGAGCGGGCCCCATTGGTGCACAGCAAAAGTTCTTTGCTCTTGGGACAGGCCAGTTAGAGGGAGATGAGATGTGTGTTTATATAAGGAAGAGGGGGTCAGTCTTATGGCTGGGTGTATGTGTTCTTACTACGGAATGTCTTTGTTTATATGAGCTATGTGTATGAATATTTATATAACAGCAGCTGCAGAGAAGTATTTGGGTATATGAGATTTGACTTCAGAAGAGTTCCAGGGTGTGTTGAGGGGTGGTGTCCCATCCTCCCAGGCCGTTGGCATGGTGCAGGAGCTTATAAGGTCAAAGTAGTGGGTTTTTAATGAGTGTAGGTGGCAACTCCAGAAATACCTGGATGTATGAGATTTTACTGCAGAAGAGTTAATTGGGTAGTGATTTATATTTTTTTTATGAAATAGTGGAATATAGGAGAAGGGCTAGTTGATGGTGCAACTGTTTCTTTTAGAAACAGGAATATTGAAGAGAATTTACTGTAGGTAGGCCGTGCCTGGCTTCACACTTTATTACAATAGGTTGTGTATGCACCTTTAAGTTGGATGCAATCCACCAAACCAATCCCGAAGAAGAAGAACAGTTTAGTGGTTAGAACAGAGTAGTTCTGACCAATTCCACATCATAGATGTTCCATCCCCCATTTGGAATACTGAAAAGAATGGCAACCACACCTCCTCTAATGTCCTTTTGTTAAATAATTGTTTTAACTTGTGTTAAAAGCTGCATAAAAAGGTTGCAACGTGCACAAACTACGTAATGCCAATGACAAGAGGGGCCTTTATCAGACATTGAATGTAATTAGGAGTCCTGCTCAACTCGAAGAGGGTGGAATACAATGAAACACAAATCTATTTGTGGCCAAATTTGTTTGTTGAGGTATAATTACGATTGCTTGCCATTCAGTTAGAAAATGTAAAGGGAAATATTTTCTTATGTGAACTAATGAGGCAGTATTTGTTTTAAGACACTAACGTTGTAAATGTGATGGAAAATTGCCTGAAACCCTCATAAATAAAAGCATTAAAACGCACATAAATACTGCTTCAGCAAGCCCTTAATATAAACAACAAGTGTCTGATCTTTCTTTTACAGGCCAATTTAATTCAGCAAACCAGAGAATGGTTTCTGCCACCCTTTGGCAAAATTACTGAGCTTTACAACGTGGCACATGCATTGTTTTAGTGCAATGTCACAGAACATAATCTGACCCCCGGACCCCCGTGCGTGAGTGTTTGTTTGCTTTTTGGCATAATGACACACAATAAAAGTTGGATAAGGCAAATATGTTACCCTGTAATGATTATCAATCAGCATTGCAATTATGCTATATTAATAGGAGGGGATTGGACCTCCAAACAAGCCACATGCTGATGGTTAAAGAGGAATTATTTTTTTAACAAGGTTGCATGTTTCCCTAAATAAACTTAATTTCATTCTATTACAATGAGTATTACAAACCTAACATTTTCAGCCTGTTTTTTGTTTGTTGTTACATTACTGTAACACACTACTTCAACTGCATTGTCTCTGGTTTAAGGGTTCTTCCTTTAAAGGGGCAATCAGAAGTTCAAACAATAACAAAGCGGTAAACCCCACCCCTGATTTGTTAAAAAGCTAAGGGATGGGACTGAATAAATGTTATACCACTCTCAAATTCACAGAAAGGGCTATGTTGCAAGGTCTAAGCATCAATGAGATCAACATTGTAGTTTTAACCATGTTTTGAGGCTATACAGTGTTGGTTCTCATGGGGTAAGACAATTGAACTAAGCTCATTAGTCATTTATAAGATATATTCTTCAAGAATATAAAACATGAATTTAAAAGTACAATAAAAATGGATGTAGCAATAGCAGAGTGCTCCTTTAAAGCAGACTGGAACGGAGTCACTGCATTTAAACATAAACAGTGAATTATGTGATGGTCACTTTGGACGGCCAAAGCCTCTCCAAACACAAACCACCTGAAATAATTGGAAACAAAAGGGCATTACTGTAGTGGCATACAAAAACATTTGCAAACATTGTTGTCAAACATATACACTGATAACCAAACTCAACACATTTCTTCTCAAACAGCATGGTCAGAAAAAGGTTGCCCTCCTACGCTTGTGCAGCAACACAGCATACACTACACAGGACAATTAGACTCCGCTGAATAGGTCAGGGGGTGTTTCTATACATTTCTACCTGTCCCACCCTGATTAGGGTTCCTTGAGAAACATTGGTCAACAATTTGGTTCCCACCCTGTCACATAGGTGAAACAGAAAGTCATAGTGAACGAGAGGCAGATGATGTACAAATGATAAGAGGAAAAGGCAGCAAACGTGTACTTTTTGTATTTTTCATCTGTTTTTGTATATATTAAAATTTATTTTTCAATCTCTTTTCCATTTAAAAAATTAAATATAGCTTCCGGTAACCCGCCTCACTTAATGTGACACGGATCCGCTATTTTTTTATACCTCATAGCCAGATCCTCCATCAGAAGCTAGCCAGCTAATTAGCTACTAGCTATTTAGCCATTGTTAGCCACTGCTAGCGGCCTTTCCTTCTGCACAGACACCAGACGTTCTTTTAGCCTGGATAACACTTGCCAGCATCAGACTGTTTTCTCCACTACAACGCCGGATTCCTGCCGTAAACCCTGGACCATTACTCCTGATCATCACAGCTAGCTAGCTGCCACCGTGTGACCCACCCCCGAAGCTAGCCCTGAGCCAGGCCCACCTCCCGGCCTACTCTGTGATCACCCGGCTACTCAGCCGATGCCTTCCGGACTCTACCCCAACACGGCTAGAATCCACCACTCCACCGGATCCTTGCCGTAAACTCTGGACCTATGTATCGGATCATCGCTGCTACCAAGTGGCTATAGTGGCTAACGCCCCTGCCCCGAAGCGAGCACCAGTTAGCCGCGAGCCAGGCGCATCTCCCCGCTAGTAAACGAAATTACTACAAGGCTCAATTTCTCTGCTATTTTGGTGCCTTCTACCTTGCAGCGCGAAGGTGAGCATATGCACATGCGCAGATACTGTGTGAGAGCGAAGTCCTGCATCTCACTCATGTCAATATCTGCTCGTGATTACGTCATTTCGCTGAGTCTACCTTGAATGGTTTCCGATTTCTACAGCTCCACTAGATGGAGGATCCATGACACATACTGTATCTTAAGGGAGGCCTCCTGCCAAATCCCAAGAAAATATATCTGGTGGATTCAAAACCTAGTGATGAGTAAGATTGATATCTTGTAAAGTATCAAGTAAGTCAAAAAGTATCATACATTTTCCCAGTTTCCCACTTTGGAACACATGCAATATAAAATTGGTCCAGAAGATACAGCAGAAATTGGAAACAGCTGACAAGCAATATCAGTTCACTCTCATAAGTCATAGTGGTTATAATAAGTACCATCTAACAGTGTGTTCCTACACTAAACCTATTCATGTGTGTTACCAATTTATCTGAAAATGTATAGGTATTTGATTTTTAGTAAGGACACTGTGAGCAAGTCATATCGATGTTTACAATGTTACTTAATTGACCTTTCTCACCTGTCAGACAGAGTCATATGTAAGGCACAATCCATTCTGAGGGACTCCCAGCATCCCTTGTTTGATGAATATACAGTATATTGCTTCCCTCAGAGCGCAGATACAGGCTCCCCAAGTTCAAAACAAACAGGTCAAAACTCTCCTTCATGCCAGCTGCTATCAGCTTTCTCAATAAACTATATTAATACGGTTAGCTGTGTACATATCGCTGCATGTGTTGTTTTGATGTATATTTATTGCCATGTACTCTGTGCTAAATTAATAGCCCTCTGGGGATAATAAAAAGTACTCTACAACACAATCACCTAGATTAACAGGCTAGCAAGACAGAGGATGAGCAAGAGAATATGGTTTGTATGTTACAAAGAAAGTGGAAAAATACTGCACCAATATTTCAGTAAAGCAGTATAATAGCTAATAAGATAGAGTTCATAATTTGGTGGTTTCTGTTCAACAAATGTTGTGTGTTTAAGCAGATAGTATCACAACACCAATGTTTATTAGTCTGGTTTCACTTGACAAACTTTGTCAAGTGAAACCGAGGTGAAGTCTTCATCTCATGGCCTTGGCACACAATGTCAAGTCTGGGACATCATTTCGATACACAGGGTAAGGGTCTGGGACCTTGTTTCAATACACAGGGTAAGGGTCTTGGAAAACAATGTCTCGGTCTGGGACAAGAGGATGGTTTTTGTAGTCTCTCAACCCATGTGGTCAAGATACACCACCGAGTACCAGCTCTTATCAGAGTATTTTAACCAACTAGGAGTGACAACTCAGAAGTGAAGGAAACTACATTTTTCCATATGGAAGCCAGAGGGTGTGTCCCCCCCCCCCCCCATTTGAACTGTCTTGGTCTGATCTATAGTATGGGTCTCTAGAGTCTTGACTTCATCTCTGCGAGAAACATGAAGTTTGTTTGAATCCTAACAGTCTGAGAAACATTGTCCGATTGGCAAAACAACCAATATTTACAGGCAAGCACAACAGGTAAAGTTGAGACATGGTAGCGAATGGTTGCAATCAATTGTAATTGTGCTTGCTACTCACACAACATATTTGAAAGCTCACAAGCATTAAAAAAGTTGTTTTATTACACACATATAACTATTACACATATGTATAGCCTACTGCACCAATGACAGGAAAATGCAATCATGATTAAGTATAGCCTATATCTGAACAAGATACATTACTAGAGTTTAGGTTAAAGACTAGGCCTAGTCATACAATCAGCATGAGGTAATCAATCTTTTCTCAGGTGATGTACGAGCTGGGACCTCAGTATGTATGAGGAGTTATGGAAACATACAAGATATTTGGATAAATAAGGCATGCCTTTTGAACAGTGTGGTAGGTAAGCAGCGGTAAGTGAGGCACACAAACATTTTGGTTTATTCTGGTTAAAGGTTATCAGAATAGCTGGTATTCAGCTAATTTCCTGTGGAAAGTTCTCCATTTGAAATGCCATCTAACATGAGACCTCACTTGGACAAAAACCTCAAATCTTTAGGCTTAAAGGTTAGAAATTAAACTATGTTGGCATGTTTTTTAGCTACAGTTGTGTGTGATGCTATCTATGTGTGTGTGTGTGAGTGAAACAGAGTTTACATGCCCTCACAATTATATTCCTGTGTATGCGTGTTTGTCTCTGGATGGGCTCATCTCTTCTCTTCCACCAGCATCTGGAGCCTGTCCTCTCTGTAGTGAGGGGTACTCTGGCCAGTCTCAATGGCCTCACAGTCATCTGTAAAATACACTAGGTCCTGTGGGGAGGTCAAACAGTCACACTAAGGCATACACGACATCTCCAACGGCAGAATGCAGATGCACAGCTGACTGAAATGTCGACAGATAATAAACTACAGAAGCAATTATCAGAAATGCTCCAACTCATGTGGTCATTGTCGTTATATAACGGTTGGCAAGACAGCACAAACAGACCTGGAACCAGGCTAGTTATTCCCTGCACCACATCCAGAGTAGGCTATGAAATACCTTTTTTTTTCTTAAAAAATTAATTATTCTGGCTATGAGAGACAGCATGGTTCATTCCCCTGCAGAGCTGAGCAGACATACCCGATAACAGATTCTGTTGATGATTCTGTACAGGTTGGTAACTTTCTGCTTCAACAACACAATCCCGGGTCGCTCTCTGCAGTACTGCGTAGGAAGGTTCTCCATGACATAGAGGAAGTCACGGAGCTTGGTATTGATGCACGAATTCTATAGGGAAATAATAATGGCATTGTAAATCCTATAGCTTAATGGATATTCTACGGTTTTTAATGAAAAGGTTTCACAAACAGTTTCAGTTACTGAGGTACAACAATGTTTTTATATGAATTTAAATCAATTGGCAAGATATGTTTTTAAGCTTTTGTTGGCATCCAACAACATTATGGAATGTATGCATCTTCTAGTCTACTGCAAACGTAGGTATTGCATCACCAACTCATTACAGTTGCTGCAACATAACCCAATGAGACATCAAATATGATGCAGGTTCACTGTCAAACATGTGTTAAATACTGACGTTTGAGAATCAACCTTTTGTTCACAACAGGATGATGTTGAACTATAACAACTCACTTGCACATCCAGAAACATCTTGGGAAGAATCTCAACGCATGTTTTCTGCAACATAAAAAGTTACAATTAGAAAACATTTGGATACATTAGGAAACGGTTTTATCAAATCAATAATGTAATTTGGAATAGCTCACCGTGCGATGATAATTGTGTAGTTTTCCCAAAAGGCCTATTATTTCCTTGCTCAAGCCGAGCACTCGGGAATAGCATGTCGGTGGTGCACAGTCAGCCAACCAAATAAAACTGAAGAAACACAACAAAAGTGCGAGTCTCATCTTTCAACCGTTGTTGCGTTGGTCAAAACAGGCTTATTGTGTTTAGGCAAGAGCTTTACAACACGAGTGTGCTTCGCCCAGCACCTTTGCAGATTATAGTTGGACCGAAAAAAAAGTGATGATGACGTCGAAGAAAAATATTTCACTCTTCAATGCATTTTGGAAACAAGTGTATGGAATACGATACGCCGTTTGGGTCTTTGCGTGTCAAAAAAGATACACGTCAAATAACACTATTTGATGCGCAACAAAGTGCATCATCCCATTTTGTAACAATCAAAATGTATTAATGCATATATTGTTAACCAAAAATGCTAATTGATTTTGTTCACCCACACCAGAAGCGATTAGGACATGCAGGTTGAAATATCAAAACAAACTGAACCAATTATATTAATTTGGGGACAGGTGAAAAATAATTAAACAATTATGGCAATTTAGCTAGCTAGCTTGCTGTTGCCAGCTAATTTCTCGTGTGATATAACCATTGGGTTGTTATTTCACATGAAATGTACATGGTCCTCTACTCCGACAATTCATCCACAGATGAGAAAGGAATTCGGTTTACCGTTTTATTGATCTCTCTCCTTCCTCTGGTTTCATCTTATTTTGGATTTAATATAGCTGTTGGCAACCAACTTTATAGCATTACTAAAACCTACCTAACACCATACCGGATTCGCGAAAATGTATTTTGTCCCCCAACAAACTCGATCACGACATGCAAGTTGAAATATCAAACCGAGGTAAAGACAGTTTCAAGTTGGTTATTCTACGGATATTCGCCTGTAGTTTTCCGTGTAACACGGAACCAATACCGGCACCATCGTGCATACATTTATTTTGGCATCCCACACCAAACGCGATCCCGACACGCAGGTTAAAATATCAAAACAAACTCTGAACCAATTATATTAATTTGGGGACTGTCAAGACTTCCACCGAAGATGGCCCCTCTCCTTGTTCGGGCGGTGCTCGGCGATCGTCGTCGCCTACCTGCTGCCACCGATCCATTTTTCGTTTGTGTCTGTTTGTATTGTTTACACCTGTGTCTTCTTAGTTGATTTCGGTGGGTATATTTACCTAGTCTTTGTGCGGGATTGTTTCCTGTGGGGTGCGTGTCTGCACCAGGGGGTTTCTTTTCTCACGGTAGTTGTGCCGTTTGGTATTGAGTTTAGGAGTAGAGGTTTCTCCTCTGTGTGTAGCACTTTATTCCCTGTGTGTGTGGCAACCTCGTTTGGGCGTGTTTCAGTCCCATGTTGTAGTTGAGTTGGGACTGGCAAAATAGTTTATTGACCACTGGGATTTCCTTGCTCTCCTGCTCCTGATTCCTGCACCTCCCTCGATTAGGAAGCACGTAACAGAATCCCGCACCCCCCTATGGAATCAGCAGGAGCTGACACGCTCTCCACTTCTATGGAGGAGCGCGTGCAACACCACACCGCCATTCTCCATCGTCTCGGGACCGCTATGGATCAAGTGATGGCGATGATGGAGACGGGAGAGAGGTGGCCTGCCTGCCCCTCCACCGGCCACACTCCAACCAGCACCACCACATTCTCCGGCGCTATCCGGTCCCAGCGGTATTCGGCTCGCGCTCCCGAGGGAGTACGATGGGTCGGTGCAAGGTTTTTTTTCTCCAGCTGGAGCTTTACCAGGCAACCATGCACCCGACTCCTTCGGGAGGTGAGTGCGTGAACGTCCTCGTCTCCAGACTCGGCGAGGGACCACTATCCAGAGTTCACCCGCCACTTCCGGGCCGTGTTGTTCGACCCCCCAATGTTATTCATTGATTTTCTGGCCACCATTACTGTGGTTAAATGTTCAGTATATGTATTGACCAGCAAACCCACTGCAGCCTACCTTACTAGCTCAGTCTCCATCCCTGCTTTGGACAATTAATAACATTTGGACAATTAATAACAACCCTTTTCCTTTAAGGTGGATATTAATGATAAAAGGAGAATTATCTGTCTATCCCCTATTGTGTACCGCTGTTAAATACTGTAGAAGTTTTTTTTTAAACAAGGAAAATAAGTACTTAGAACTACCAATTATTATAGATAAATATTAAAGAAAAGGGTAAACACAACACTGGACTGAACCCCCTAAGTGTCAAACTAATAAACTCAGCAAAAAAAGAAACGTCCTTTCACTGTCAACAGTGTTTATTTTCAGCAAACTTAATATGTGTAAATATTTGTATGAACATAAGATTCAACAACTGAGACCTAACTGAACAAGTTCCACAGATATGTGACTAACAGAAATTGAATAATGTGTCCCTGAACAAAGGGGGGGTAAAAATTAAAAGTAACAGTCGGTATCTGGTGTGGTCACCAGCTGCATTAAGTACTGCAGTGCATCTTCTTCTCACCAGATTTGCCAGTTCTTGCTGTGAGATGATACCCCTCTCTTCCACCAAGGCACCTGCAAGTTCCTGGACATTTCTGGGGTCAATGGCCCTAGCCCTCACCCTCCGATCCAACAGGTCCCAGATGTGCTCAATGGGATTGAGATCCGGGCCCTGCGCTGGCCATGGCAGAACACTGACATTCCTGTCTTGCAGGAAATCACACACAGAACAAGCATTATGGCTGGTAGCATTGTCATACTGGAGGGTCATGTCAGGATGAGCCTGCAGGAAGGGTACCACGTGAGGGAGGAGGATGTCTTCCCTGTAACGCACAGCGTTGAGATTGCCTGCAATGACAACAAGTTCAGTCTGATGATGCTGTGATACACCGCCCCAGATCATGACGGACCACCTCCAAATCGATCCCGCTCCAGAGTACAGGTCTCAGTGTAACGCTAATTTCTTTGACGATAAACGTGAATCCGACCATCACCCCTGGTGAGACAAAACCCCAACTCTTCAGTGATGAGCACTTTTTGCCAGTTCTGTCTGGTCAAGCGACAGTGGGTTTGTGCCCATAGGCGACGTTGTTGTCAGTGATGTCTGGTGAGGACCTGCCTTACAACAGGCCTACAAGCCCTCAGCCAGCCTCTCTCAGCCTATTGCGAAGAATTGAGCACTGATGGAGGGGTTGTGCGTTCCTGGTGTAAATCGGGCAGTTGTTGTTGCCATCCTTCACCTGTCCCGCAGTTGTGATGTTCGGATGTACTGATCCTGTGCAGGTGTTGTTACACGTGGTCTGCCACTGCGAGGACGATCAGCTGTTTTTCCTGTCTCCCTGTAGCGGTGTCTCACAATACGGACATTGCAAATTTATTGCCCTGGTCACATTTGCAGTCCTCATGCCTCCCCGCAGCATGCCTTAAGCACGTTCACACAGATGAGCAGGGACCCTGGGCATCTTTCTTTTGGTGTTTTTCAGAGACAGTAGAAAGGCCTATTTAGTGTGCTAAGTTTTCATAACTGTGACCTTAATTGCCTACCGCCTACCGTAAGCTGTTAGTGTCTTAACAACCGTTCCACAGGTGCATGTTCATAAATTGTTTAGGGTTCATTGAACAAGCATGGGAAACAGTGTTTAAACCCTTTACAATTAAGTTCTGTGAAGTTATTTGGATTTTTACTAACTATCTTTGAAAGATAGGGTCCTGAAAAAGGGACATTTCTTTTTTTGCTGAGTTTATTAATGTACAACAATATAGAAGATACATGACTAAAGGTTATGCAATATGTGTGCATATCCACTGCACGTTTCTTAGGTGTGTAATTGACATGACCAAGGAGCTATTGACATTTAAAACTATGAAAAATGTACATTACACTGTGTGATTTTACAGTACACAAATAAGAGTGTGCAATATATAAAGCTAGTCTTTGGACATTCTAAAGTTTGTTTGAGTCCAGTAGGTCACATGACCAAGGAGCTATTGAAGTTTTACATTTTGAAAAATTAATGTAAAAACGTGTGAGATGAAAATGGACAAACTAAAGGGTGTGCAATATAGAGGGGTAGTCAGTGGACATTCTGCACCTTGTACTTTGTTTACGCTCCCTAACTAATTCAACTAGGAATACAAAAAGCTGCTCACATTTCCACATGTTTATTTGCTTTGGAAAGCAAATTAATGTCCAAATCGTGATACTAAGATCTGTGCATTGTTGTGCACAATTTTTCCAACATCATGACACTTATTTGGAGTCTGTGGCTCAAGTGGTTTGAAGGCTATTGATGTTTGAAAGCGCGAATATCCAACTTGAAACTGTCTTTACCTTGTTAAATATCAAAACAAACACTGAACCAATTACATTAATTTGGGCACAGGTCGAAAAGCATTAAACATTTATGGCAATTTAGCTAGCTAGCTTGCAGTTGCTAGTTAATTTGTCCTATTTAGCTAACTAGCTAGCTGTTGCTAGCTAATTTGTCCAGGGATATAAACATTAAGTTGTTATTTCACCTGCCATGCAGAAGGTCCTCTACTCCTACAATTAATCCACTCATAAAACGGTCAACCAAACCATTTCAAGTAAGCTCTCCTTCTTCCACTCTTATTTTTCTTCTTTGGACTTTATATGGTGATTGGTAACTAACTTTCATAATAAGGTGCATTACCACAAGTGACCTCGGTTCATCTTTCAATCACCCACATGGGTATATGCTTCTAAAAACCAATGAGGAGATAGGAGAGGCAGGACATGCTCCTGACAACGCAGACGCTCGTTGGCACTCGCGAGCAGTGAGAGTACAATGATTGAATAACGCATGTATGTGTACATTTATTTTGCAACACTCGCACACGCGACGCGTCTGGTTTGGGCATGGTGTTATGCTTCGGACACACCGACAGTCATTGCATTACAATTTTGCACAATGATGCTGTCGATATGTTCGAAGAGTTACATGCTGACCACACCGCTTGTGCAGTGAGCGTTGCAAAATACATTTACACATACTTGTTATTCAATCATTGCACCCACATTGCTCGCGAGTGTCTGCGTGGCCAGGCGCTAAAATAGAAATTGGTTCTATGTGAAGCTCAACGAGCTGCAAGTCCGGCCTCTCCCATCTCCTCATTGGTTTTTAGGAGCATATACCCACCTGGGTGATTGAAAGATGAACTTAGGTCCACACTGTTCGGTTATAGTAATACTGTAAAGTTGTTTGCCAACAGCCATATAAAGTCCAAAGAAGTAAAATAAGCCTGAAGGAAGGAGGAAGAGGTGACGAGAAACAAATTTGGTTTACCGTTTTATCTGTGGATTAATTGTGGGAGTAGAAGACGTTGTGCATTTCAGGTAAAATAACAACCCAATGTTTATATTACAAGGACAAATTAGCTAGCAACAGCAAGCTAGCATGCTTTTTGACCTGTCCCCAAATTAATATAATTGGTTCAGAGTTTGCTTTGATATTTCAACCTGCGTTTTCTGATCGCTTCTGGAGTAGATGAACAAAATCAACTAGCGCGCAAAGCGCATGTGAACGCACGTGTGCATGTGGTTTGGTCAGCATGTAAGGCACTGCATCTCAGTGCTGGAGGCGTCACTACAGACCCTGGTTCGATTCCAGGCTGTATCACTGAGTCCCATAGGGCGGCGTACAATTGGCCCTGCGTTGTTAGGGTTTGGCCGGGGTAGGCGTCATTTTAAACAATAATTTGTTCTTAACTGACTTGCCTAGTTAAATAAAGGTTAAATATATATATATATATATATTTTTAAATGTATTGATAGTTATTACACATTGGTTGAAATGTGTTAAAAATATATATTTTGGAACTGGCCAAAAACAGAGCTATAAGATGACTGCACTGTTGCAGATGTTTAACATACAATTGACAAGAACACTAAAATAATGTTTTTGATAAAAATGTAATTAATTTATCATAATGTAATTCATGAAATGTGTTAAAATATTGATAATAGTGAATAAATATGTATTTAACAAGACGTGCAAATCATTTGTTCTAATAACTACCTGCCTAAAGACAAAGCCTGCAACTATCTGACTATTTTATATTACTTGCTGACTATTTCAACAAAATTATTATAAATAATTCTGTTCATTTTTATCATACCATCAGTGAGTAACACACTGGTGCGACATTTAAGACCACATAGCAGAATCTAACAGGGTCCCCCCTACCCTGGTCCCAGATCTGTTTATGCTGTTTTGGCCATTGTCATCTGTAATGACTTATTTGTTTCTTGTCACACCAAACAGATCTGGGACCAGACTTGGTACTACAGTATAGGACCAGTAGGAATCTTCTGTACCCAGAATTGATCCTATGACCAATTTTTAGACGACCAACCCGGACCAACAAACTCAGGGTTGGTCGTCTAAAACCCCCAACAGATTAAGGAAGTTCCTCTTCTTCCTCTTCCTGTTGGTGGCTCCCGTGGTGTTCTGGGGTTCCAGCGGGGTGCGGAACACAAACACCCTTTCCCCCGTATTGGGGATGTCCAGTACTACTGCATCGTTCCCCAGGCCAGAGGTGGAGGGTTCTGCTGCAGTAGTAGAGTCAAACACAGTTTCACTGTCCACCTCTACTCCTCCTCCCACTGAAATCGGAACAAAGTCTTGGAGCTGTTCCGAGGTTGTGGTTTGGCTCATTCCAGTCGCGACTGGTTTGGGAGTGGGTTGTTGTGGAGTGGGTCGAAGAACTCCCTCCCTCCCCTTTTCCTGGACCAACACTTGAATGTCGTCCCTGGGAGCCTCAGGTCTGGGTTTGAGGAACAGCCTCTCTAGCAGGCTCTGCCTCTTCTCTTGAAACCTGGAAAATGAAGATCATGACATTTCCTTAGGAATTCTGAAGCACCTACAGTGCATTCGGAAAGGATTCAGACCCCTTCACTTTTTTCCACAATTTGTAACGTTACAGCCTTATTCTAAAATGGATTAAATAACCATTTTTACTCATCAACCTACACACAATAACCCATAATTACAAAACTAAAACAGGTTTTTAGAAATGTTTGCAAATTTAAAAAAAATAAAAAACAGATACCTATTTACATAACTATTCAGACCCTTTGCTATGAGACTTCGAAATTGAGCTCAGGTGCATTCTGTTTCCATTGACCATCATTGAGATGTTTCTACAACTACAACTTGGAGTCCACCTGTGGTAAATTCAATTGATTGGACATGATTTGGAAAGGTCCCACAGTTGGCAGTGCATGTCAGAGCAAAAACCAAGCCATGAGGTCAAAGGAATTGACCGTAGAGCTCTGAGACAGGATTATGTCGAGGCACAGATCTGGAGAAGGGTAACAAAACATTTCTGCAGCATTGAAGGTCCCCAAGAACACAGTGGCCTCCATCATTCTTAAATGGAAGAAGTTTGGAACCACCAAGACCCTTGGTGGTTGGAGAAGGGCCTTGTTGGAGAAGGGCCTTGTTCAGTGAGGTGACCAAGAACCCGATGGTCACTGACAGAGCTCCAGAGTCCTTCTGTGGAGATGGGAGAACCTTCCAGAAAGACAACCATCTCTGCAGCACTCCACCAATCACGCCTTTATGGTAGAGTGGCCAGATGGAAGCCACTCCTCAGTAAAAGGCACATGACAGCTCGCCAGGAGTTTGCCAAAAGGCACCTAAAGGACTTTCAGACCAGGAGTGGCTTCAGGACAAGTCTCTGAATGTCCTTGAGTGGCCCAGCCAGAGCCTGGACTTTAACCCGATTGAACATCTCCGGAGAGACCTGAAAATAGCTGTGCAGCGATGTACCCCATCCAAACTGAAAGAACTTGAGAGGATCTGCAGAGAAAAATGGGAGAAACTCCCCAAATACAGGTGTGCCAAGCTTGTAGTGTCATAACCAAGAAGACTCAAGGCTGTAATTGCTGCCAAAGGTATTTCAACAAAGTACTGAGTAAAGTGTCTGAACACTTATGTAAATGTAATATTTTGCAAGAATAAAAAAAAAACTGTTTTGATTTGTCATTATGAGGTATTGTGTGTAGATTGATGAGGAAAACCCCCAATTTATTCAATTTTAGAATGAGGAAGTAACGTCACAAAATGTGGAAAAAGGGGTCTGGATACTTTCTGAATGTACTGTAATTAGCACACATACCCATATGTTCAATTCAATTAGGGTTCACAAAGGCTTTTGTTATTTTGGGACCAAAATGGATGTACCACTCAATGTCGCTATGCTTTATCATTATTGAGGTATTAACCTTTTTAAATTCACACAGACCCACCTGTCCTCGTTAGCATTGTATTGATACGTTTAAGAGGGAGATAGAGAGAGAAACACAGCTGCATGTGAGCTCCTGCTTTTTTCAGCATGTTTTTACAAAACAGATAGATAAACTTGGATTTTTTGGCAGGGACATATACATGATGCTAGCACAACCTTCACTCCAGATCAAACTCCCAACCTACAATTTGATTTTGGACAAAATTACCTGGAAGGTTTCCTACTACCAAGGATTCCTTTTTCCAAGCTATACAGTGGGTGCTCTGGCAAACAAACAGCAGAGACCTGAGGACACCATCCAACCTGGAAATGAGTGAGTAATGTTTGGTCTGATGTTTTATTTAAAGCCAAGAAAAAATAAAAGAAATACATTACAATGATATATTTTACTTTATGGGGACTGAATGCTAAGTTAAAGCTGCAAAGCTTGCTAGGACAGAACAGATACAACTTCAATTAGCAATGAGGTGTGAAGTAAGAGGTGTCAAAGCCTTTGAGCCCAACAATTGCAGGAGTCAAGGCCTTTGAAGCCACCTTCCGCTGTTCAGAGACCATCCACTGTTTTTTTCTACAAGAAATCTGCCTCCAGAAAAAAGCTTCTCCCAAGTTGGTGTGACACCTACTCTCGTTGCCTGCTGCACTGCTGCTTGGATTCCACCTGGCGAGCTGTTCACCGTCTGCCCTGGCCTGTCTCCCCCTGTCTGGTACAGGTACCCTCGCCACACTCCACCCTCTCTCCCGAGCTTTCGCTTACCTCCAGTACACACGCACTGTTGAGGCGAGTGACTCTGAATTACAATGGCTAGCACAAAGTCGTTATATTTTTTTCTTGTAACCTATGCTATTTGCCTCTTGACTCCTGCATGCTTTGTTGACTATGAACTTTCTTGTTCACCCAACCGTGGGACAGACTGTTTGTTCTCACTTGGGCCTCTGACTCTCTATTGACTACACAGACTCTTGGCCTCCCATCCTATTCTAACCACCTCTCGGCAGCTTTGTTTTCATGTTACCTGATGAAATTGCTGTACAATATGATCTTGTTGCCATCTAATGCACATTCAAATGTCATAAATCAACACCGCAGAGCTCTCCCTGTCATATGCAGTGCCATGATTGTACTACTGCTGCTGATATCTTGAAATGTGCATGTACACTCTGGCCCATCTACTGTTGCTAGCCCCAATTCTGACTTGTGCTCTGATATCTGCTTCACTGATTTCTGCTCTCGTAAAAGCCTGGGTTTTCTGCACGTTAACACTAGAAGCGTATTACCTAAAATGGATCAATTGAAAGTGTGAGTTAACAGCTCGAATCCAGATGTGTTGGTCATTACTGAGACATGGTTAAGGAAGAGTGTTTTGAATACTGATGTTAACCTTTCTGGTTATAACCTTTTTCGGCATAACAGATCTTCCAAAGGGGGTGTAGTGGCAATCTTTACCAAGGATCACTTTCAGTGCTCGGTTGTCTCCACCAAGTCTGTCCCTAAACAATTTGATTTGCTGGTTTTTGTTGACTGTTGTTAGGTGTTACTGTCCTTCATCAGCACTGGCCTGTACCCTACCTGCCCTAAGCTCTCTTCTGGCCCCTTACACTAAGTCTGAAATTGTCCTGCTAGGTGACCTAAACTGGGACATGCTTAAACTTCTTATGGCTTGGGGGCAGTATTGAGTAGCTTGGATGAATAAGGTGCCCAGAGTAAACTACCTGCTACACAGTCCCAGAAGCTAGGATATGCATATTATTAGTAGATTTGGATGGAAAACACTCTGAAGTTTCTCAAACTGTTTGGATTATGTCTGTGAGTATAACATAACTCATATGGCAGGCAAAAACCTGAGAAAAATGAAACCGGGAAGTGGGAAATCTGAGGTTTGTAGTTTTTCAACTCTTTGCCTATCCAAGATACAGTGTAAATTTGGTCCGATTGCACTTCCTAAGGCTTCCACTAGATGCCAACAGTCTTTCGAACCTTGTTTGAGGCTTCTACTGTGAAGGAGGAGAGAATGAGAGCTGATTGAGTAAGAGGTCTGCCAGAAGGCCATGAGCTCATTCAGGCGCGCTCCTGTGAGAGGTAGCTGCGTTCCATTGCATTTCTAAAGACAAAGTAATTCTCCGGTTGAAACATTATTGAAGTTTATGTTAAACACATCCTAAAGATTGATTCTATACATCGTTCGACATGTTTCAACGAATTGTAATGGATTTTTTAAACTTTTCATCTGGCCTGCGCGTCGGGAATTTGGATTTGTGAATTAAAGGCGCAAACAAAAGGGAGGTATTTGGACATAAACAATGGACTTTATCGAACAAAACAAACATTTATTGTGGAACTGGGATTCCTGGGAGTGCATTCTGATGAAGATCATCAAAGGTAAGTGAATATTTATAATGCTATTTCTGACTTCTGTTGACTCCACAACATGGCGGATATCTGTATGGCTTGTTTTGGTCTCTGAGCGCTGTACTCAGATTATACCATGGTGTGCTTTTTCGGTAAAGCTTTTTTGAAATCTGACACAGCGGTTGCATTAAGGAGAAGTTTATCTAAAGATCCATGCATAACACTTGTATCTTTTATCAATATTTACTATGAGTATTTCTGTAAATTGATGCGGCTCTCTGTAACATTTTTAACATGAAGTCCTATGAGTGTCATCTGATGAAGATCATCAAACGTTAGTGATTAATTTGATCTATATTTCTGCTTTTTGTGACTCCTCTCTTTGGCTGGAGAAATGGCTGTGTTTTTCTGTGACTAGGTACTGACCTAACGTAATCAAATGGTGTGCTTTCGTCATTAAGCCTTTTTGAAATCGGACACTGTGGTGGGATTAACAACAAGTGTATCTTTAAAATGGTGTAAAATACTTCTATGTTTGAGGAATTTTAATTATGAGATTTCTGTTTGAATTTGGCGCCCTGCACTTTCACTGGCTGTTGTCATATTGATCCCGTTAACGGGATCTCAGCCGTAAGAAGTTAAACCACCTGACCAAGTCTTAAAACAATGGAACTCCCTAACTATTTCTCAGATTATTACCAACCAAGGTATGACTACAAACACCCAGAAAAGGCTACTCTCCTCGATGTTAACCTCACAAATAATACTGATAGTTATCAGTCTGGTGTTTCCTATAATGGTGTTTCCTATAATACCCATCTCTCTATGGGTCTAACCCCAAGGAGTTCTGGAAAACGGTTAAAGACCTGGAGAATGAACCCTCTTCCTCACAGCTGCCCATGTCCCTTAATGTTGATGATGTGGTTGTTACTGACAAGGAGCACATGGCTGAGCACTTTAATCACCACTTCATTGAGTCAAGATTCCTATTTGTCTCAGCCATGTCTCCTTGCCTGTCCAACATCTCATCTCCCTTCCCTTCTAATGCGAATAGCCCCGATGCCCCTCCCTCTTTTTCCCCTGACCAGCTACAAAGTTTCTCCCCCAAAAAACATCTGGGTCAGATGGTTTAGACCCTTTCATCTTTAAGGTTGCTGCCCCTATCATCGGGATAGCCTATCTCTGACCTTTTAAACTTGTCGCTCCTCTCTGGGAAGGCAGCCACAATGCATCCTTTATTTAAAGGGGAGATCAAGCGGATCCTAACTGTATAGGTCAATTTCTATTTTGCCCTGTTTATCAAAAGTGCTGGAAAACCTTGAATGATCAACTGACTGGCTTTCTTGATGTCTATAGTATCCTCTCTGGTATGCAATCTGGTTTCCGCTTAGGTTATGGATGTGTCACTGCAACCTTAAAGGTCCTCAATGATGTCACCGTTGCCCTTGATTCTAAGCAATATTGTGCTGCTATTTTTATTGACTTGGCCAAAGCTTTTGATACGGTAGACCATTCCATTCTTGTGGGCCGGCTAAGGAGTATTGGTGTCTCTGAGGAGTCTTTGGGCTGGTTTGCTAACTACCTCTCTCAAAGAGTGCAATGTATAAAGACAGAACATCTGCTGTATCAGCCACTGCCTGTCACCAAGGGAGTACCCCAAGGCTCGATCCTAGGCCCCAAGCTCTTTTCAATTTACATCAACAACATAGCTCAGGCAGTAGTACGCTCTCTTATCCATTTATATGCAGATGATACAGTCTTATACTCAGCTGGACCCTCCCTGGATTTTGTGTTAAATGCTCTACAACAAAGCTTTCTTCGTGTACAACAAGCTTTCTCTGCCCTTAACCTTGTTCTAAACACCTCCAAAACAAAGGTCATGTGATTTGGTAAGAAGAATGCCTCTTTCCCCACAGGTGTGATTACTACCGCTGAGGTTTTAGAGCTTGAGGTAGTCACCTCATACAAGTACTAGATAGTACACTGTCCTTCTCTTAGCACATATCGAAGCTGCATGCTAAAGTTAAATCGATACTATCGTAATCTCAACTCTTTCACCCAGCTGCCAAACTAACCCTGATTTAGATGACCATCCTACCCATGCTAGACTACGGAGACGTTATTTATAGATTGGCAGGTAAGGGTGCTCTTGAGCGGCTAGATGTTCTTTACCATTCGGCCAACAGATTTGCCACCAATGCTCCTTATAGGACACATTACTGCACTCTATACTCCTCTTTAAGCAGGTCATCTCTGTATACCCTTTCGCAAGACCCAATGGTTGATGCTTATTCATAAAACCTTCTTAGGCCTCACTCCTCCCTACCTATCAGCCCTCATCCTCCACCTGTTCTACCAGTCACATTATGTTAAAGGTCCCCAAAGCACACACATCCCTGGGTCGCTCATCTTTTCAGTTTGCTGCAGCTAGTGACTGGAAAGAGCTGAAAAAAACACTCAAACAATTTGATCTCAATCTCTTCATTCAAAGACACAATCATGGACACTCTTACTGACAGTTGTGGCTGCTTTGTGTGATGTATTGCTGTCTCTACCTTCTTGCCCTTTGTGCTGTTGTCTGCGCCCAATAATGTTTGTACCATATTTTGTGCTGCTACCATGTTGTGTTAGTACCATATTGTTGTCATGTTGTGTTGCTACCCTGCTGTGTTTTTGTCTTAAGTCTCTCTTTATATAGTGTTGTGGTGTCTCTTTTGTCGTGATGTGTGCTTTGTCCTATATCTTACTTTTTTTTTTATCCCAGCTCCCGTCCCCACAGGAGGCCTTTTCCCTTTTGGTAGGCCGTCATTGTAAATAAGACTTTGTTCTCAACTGACATGCCTAGTTAAATAAAGGTTAAATAAAAAATCTAAATGGTCAATATTCTGAGAATTTAATTGGGGCCTTAGATAAAGTGTATCCACATTGGAAATAAAAGCTCCAGAAGAAAGTTGAGGGTCTTTGTCTTCCACTCACTGGTTTCGGTCCTGGTCCGTTGCGTGGGCTGAGAAATTCCTCTCCACCATATCCTCCCTTAGTCTGACAAGCAGAGATTTACCTGCTCCCCCTGGCCACCTGAGAAAACAGCCCAGAATGGAGAAGGAAATGAACTCTCTAGTTATATCAAGAATACATCTACAATGCATCACATTTCCCTTGATGTGTTTTGATTTTTTTTATTGTACATGGTCCCTGTCAAATACAAGTAATAAAAATACATTTAATTATATAAATGATTCACTTGATGGCCAGGGTAACTAAGCAGATGTAGATGGACATTATGCTACTTAAGTTAACATTCTCATGAACTGCCCTGAATAGACAGGCCAAGTCCCAGGCCAGGCGTCCTCAAACAAAGAGCATTATTCACATGAACAACAGAGTCCAAACAGAATGTTGGCCAGGCCAGACAGGACGTTGACAGAAGTGTTCCATGCTCCTAGCCAATGTATCATAGGCAGATGGGAACATATGATGCACAGAAGTAGTATTCTTTCCTCCTCAGTGAGATCCCATTGATTGGTCTCACTACTCTGACAGTGCTGTAAAATTGGGGGAATTACCAAACTTTTGCAGGTAGGTCTTTTCGCTGGTTCAGTCAAACGTTCTCATGTGTACAGAAATGCCAGCACCCCCCTGTATGATCAATAAAGTCTTAGCTTGCTACTAGATTCCTAAATGAATGTTGTTATGTTTGTGGCAGGCTATTTGTTTGACAGGTAGCTAGTTACAATGGCAAAAAGGGGCCATATTCAATTTCCGTTGATAGGAGCCAAAATACATGATTCAACTGACATGATGAATGTGTCTTATAAGCCTTTAAGATGTGAAACAAACTGCATTCAGCGTTTACTGACAAGAAACACATTGTGCTGGTGTGATTCACTGACAGACACAAGCCTAAACATATGTTGCATGGCACAAACTGCTCCAAGAGTTCTATTCTCTATTGCAGTGGTTCCCAAACTTGTTATTGTCCCGTACCCCTTCAAACATTCAACCTCCAGCTGTGTACCTCCTCTAGCACCAGGGTCAGCGCACTCTCAAATGTTGCTTTTTCCATCATTGTAAGCCTGCCACACTCACACACTATACGATACATTTATTAAACATAAGAATGTGTGAGTTTTGTCACAGTGACAGGGAACAAATAATATTATAATAATCAACAATTTTGCTCTTTATTTAGCCATCTTACATATATAACCTTATTTGTTAATCAACAATTGTGAATAACTCACCACAGGTTAATGAGAAGGGTGTGCTTGACAGGATGCACATAACTCTGGGTTGGGTTGTATTGGAAAGAGTCTCAGTCTTCATAATTTTCCACACAGCGTGTGCCTGTATTTAGTTTTCATGCTAGTGAGGGCCGAGAATCCACCCTCACATAGGTACGTGGTTGCAAACGGCATCAGTATCTTTTTTTCTTTTTGGGGAATTTTACCCCTTTTTCTCCCCAATTTCGTGGTATCCAATTGTTTTAGTAGCTACTATCTTGTCTCATCGCTACAACTCCCGTACGGGCTCGGGAGAGACGAAGGTTGAAAGTCATGCATCCTCCGATACACAACCCAACCAAGCCGCACTGCTTCTTAACACAGCGTGAAGCCAGCCGCACCAATGTGTCGGAGGAAACACCGTGCACCTGGCAACCTTGGTTAGCGTGCACTGCGCCCGGCCTGCCACAGGAGTCGCTGGTGCGCGATGAGACAAGGATATCCCTACCGGCCAAGCCCTCCCTAACCCGGACGACGCTAGGCCAATTGTGCGTCGCCCCACGGACCTCCCGGTCGCGGCCGGTTACGACAGAGCCTGGGCACAAACCCAGGGTCTCTGGTGGCACAGCTGGCGCTGCAGTACAGCGCCCTTAATTAACCACTGCGCCACCCGGGAGGCCTGGGCATCAGTATCTTAACAGCGCGATTTGCCAAGGTAAGAAACTCTGAGCGCAGCCCTATCCAGAAATCTGGCAGCGGCTTCTGATTAAATTACATTTTCACAGAACCGCTTGTTGCCATTTTGATGTAGCTCTCTTGTTCAGATATCGGTAAGTGGACTGGAGACAGGGCATGAAAGGATAACGAATCGAGTTGTTTGTGTCATCCGTTTCGGGAAAGTATCTGCGTAGTTGCGCACCCAGCTAAAACAGGTGCTTCGCTATATCACATTTGACATCATCCGTAAGCTTGAGTTCATTTGCACACAAAAAATCATACAATGATGGAAAGACCTGTGTGTTTTCCTTTTTAATGCAGACAGAAAAGAGCATTAACTTCTTAATCATAGCCTCAATTTTGTTCCACACATTGAATATAGTTGCGAAGAGTCCCTGTAATCCTAGATTCAGATCATTCAGGAGAGAAAAAAACATCACCCTGATAGGCCAGTTGTGTGAGAAACTCATCATCATGCAAGTGGTCAGACAAGTGAAAATTATGGTCAGTAAAGAAAACTTTAAGCTCGTCTCTCAATTTTAAAAAACGTGTCAATACTTTGCCCCTTGATTACCAGCGCACTTCTGTATGTTGTAAAAGCATTAAAAGGTCGCTGCCCATATCAGTGAATAATGCATAAAATACACCAGAGTTCAGGGGCCTTCAGGGGCCTTGCTTTTCACTCTAGTGTCCAAAACGTCTTTCAAGCTGTCAGTCATTCCCTTGGCAGCAAGAGCCTCTCGGTCGATGCTGCAGTGTACCCAAGTGGCGTCGGGAGCAACTGCTCGCATGCGCATTACCACTCCACTATGTCTCCCAGTCATGGTTTTTGCACCATCAGTACAGATATCAACACATCTTGACCACCAAAGTCCATTTATCACAAAGCTGTCCAGTACTTTAAAATATCCTCTCCTGTTGTCCTGTTGTCCTGGTTTCCAGTGGTTTGCAGAAGAGGACATCTTCCTTAATTGACCCCCATAAATGTAATGGACATATAGCAGGAACTGGGACAGGCCCGCCACGTCTGTTTACTCATCCAGCTGTAATGCATATAATTCACTGCCTTGTATGTGAAGCAGTAATTGCTTCAATACATCTCCTGCCATGTCACTGATGCATCTTGAAACAGTGTTGTTTGATGAAGTCATTGTCTGTATAATTTTTTGGGCCTTTTCCTCCAGCATTGTCCCAGCCTCCAGTATTTATGCTGCAAAAGATTATGTGTCAGGGGGCTAGGGTCAGTCTCTTATATCTTGAGTATTTCTGTCTTATCCAGTGTCCTGTGTGAATTTAAGCATGCTCTCTATTTCTTCTCTCAGAGGACCTGAGCCCTAAGACCATGCCTCAGGACTACCTGGCCTGATGACTCCTTGCTGTCCCCAGTCCACCTGGTCGTGCTGCTGCTCCAGTTTCAACTGTTCTTCCTGCGGCTATGGAACCCTGACCTGTTCACCAGACGTGCTACCTTGTCCCAGACCTGCTGTTTTCAACTCCCTAGACAGATACTCTGAATGATCGGCTATGAAAATCCAACTCACATTTACTCCTGAGGTGCTGCCCTGTTGCAACCTCTACAACCACTGTGATTTTTATTATTTGACCCTTCTGGTCATCTATGAACGTTTGAACATCTTGGCCATGTTCTGTTATAATCTCCACCCAGCATAGCCAGAAGAGGACTGGCCACCCCTCGTAGCCTGATTCCTCTAGGTTTCTTCCTAGGTTCCGGCCTGTCTAGGGAGTTTTTCCTAGCCACCGTGCTTCTACACCTGCATTGCTTGCTGTTTGGGGTTTTAGGCTGGGTTCCTGTACAGCACTTTGTGACATCAGCTGATGTAAGAAGGGCTTTATATATACACATTTGATTGATTGAAGAGATGCCATGAAATGAGAAGCACAACTAGTTTCCGTTTCACAGTATTTCCCCGAGCCCGAAACAACATTCAGACACACACACACACACACACACACACACACACACACACACACACACACACACACACACACACACACACACACACACACACACACACACCACACACACACACACACAACATTTCTAAAAACTATATCTACAACCTGAACATGTACTATATAAATGCTTTCTCTGTTGCCTGTTTTAAAGTGTTTCCGTCTGTTTGTTCCTACTGAACGTAAACCAGATATAGGCTCTGGCTCACTAGCTTATCTGGTAGGTGAAGCAGTCATGCAGGAGACTCCTGGCCACAGTCTTCTCCAGCTCGCCCATCCTGGTGGCTTCCTCGTGTACCTCGGAGAAGATTTTGTGCAGCTCTACTCTCCTCCACTCGACAATGGGCCTCTGGACCTTGGCAGCTTCCTCCTCGTGTCTCGCCAGCAGGGTGCGCTGGAGCTTCTCCAGGAGGGCACTGCATTGGAGGAGCTCCTGGAGAATCAACCAGACCTGAGTCAAAGAAAAGTGTGAAATACTTTATTTAGCCTGTCTAAATATAAATATATATTGTTTGTGCCATGGAGAGCTATTCAGTGTGCAGGCTTTTGCTCCAGTCCACACCTGCTTCAAATAATCACCTAACCATTGTCTTCAGCATTATTAGCTGAATCAGGGGGGGTTAGCACAATGCTGGTGCAAAAGCCTGCACACCCACACTTTCCAGGAACAGTGTTAGCCAAGCCAGCCCTGGACTAGGGGGTGGGTTCTCCATCTGTGCCCGTAGGAGCCATTTCTGGCATGTTTAACCAATTTCTTGTCCACAAGTCACATTGATCTCTACCTGAGCCAGTGATTTTTGGATTGGCGATATCCCCTACAGACAGTACCTGTTGGCCGGCGTGCTGAAACAGCACCTCTGCCCGGGTTTCTCCTGGGCCTTTCTGCAGTGCTCCGCCGCCATCTGCTCCATGGTCTCCAGGTTACACTGGGCTGCCATGCACCACGTGCGCCTCCTTCAGCTTGCCCTCCATGCCCATCAGCTGGCTGTGAAGCACGCTCAGGAGGCGCTGCTCAGCCTGCTGGGACATGTGATTCTGGGAGCGCAGCGTGACCAGCAGGGTGGGGATCACATCCTTGTACATCTGAACATGGCTGCTCTCCAGACTGGAGGTAGCCCCCAGCAGGCTGTACCTTAACTTCCAAGCATCCTGACATAATGATGCTGACTAAATTGCAACTACTTCAGTCTAGTCAGAATATAAATATATCATATAAGCCTAGAGTATAAGACACAATTGTAATGAAGACGAGGGGAGACAGAGTGCTGGTTTCAAGCGCAGGGCGCAGCAGGTGTTTATTACAAAGGAACACAGGAGGAGGCAGGTAGCTGGGTCCAGGGGCAGTTAGGTCATACACACTGGTCCAAAAGGACAACAGTACAGGCAGGGAAAAGGCTAGTAACGTAGTCTGGGGGAAATCCGTCAATGGGTAGATAACAGGAAATCCGATAGGCTAAAGTACAAGCAGGCAAAAGGCGTCGTTAGTGAGGCAGGCAAAAACTATCATACACGGGAGGAGTAAATCACAGGAAAAAACAGAGCTACGAAAGAAGTCAGCAAAGTGGACACCGTGATTGGGGTGACTCTGAAAGTAGGTCATATGAGATATTTACATAATATTCAATATAGAGAAGGAAATTAGTATCAGGGTCATGGCCAAACCTGTGACCTGATAACTGTAATAAAACATCTGTAAGGTGAGGCAGGCTACTGTATTAAAAAGTCCATACTAAGTTACCTTGTCCATGGAGTTCACCCTTAGTGTTAAATTAGCCACCGCTGGACCAAACATACTGACGCCATTCTGTGGAGCGAGAACAGTTAAAGTTACCCTGAAATAATGCCTATCAGAGGAGGCTGGTGGGTGGAGCTATAGGAGAATGAGTTCATTGTAAAGACTGGAATGGAATTAATGGAATGGTATCAAACACACGGAATCCACGTTTGACCCTGTTCCATTAATTCCATTCCATTGATGAGGGCAGTATATGTCACAACATAATGAGACCCAGCGGTAGAAACACAACCAAACCAATGTAAAAATCCATATCGTAATCATTCTCACAATGGTCATGTTTGATAGTTCAAGTGGAGCCTGAGGTCCTGTTCAGTGGGACACACTAGCAGAACCTTTTGAAACAGAAAACAAAAGTGAACCTAATCTGTTATTAGACAGGTTCAGGTGGTATCTAACCATTCATAATCTGTTATTAGACAGGTTCAGGTGGTATCTAACCATTCATAATCTGTTATTAGACAGGTTCAGGTGGTATCTAACCATTCATAATCTGTTATTAGACAGGTTCAGGTGGTACCTAACCATTCATAATCTGTTATTAGACAGGTTCAGGTGGTATCTAACCATTCATAATCTGTTATTAGACAGGTTCAGGTGGTATCTAACCATTCATAATCTGTTATTAGACAGGTTCAGGTGGTACCTAACCATTCATAATCTGTTATTAGACAGGTTCAGGTGGTATCTAACCATTCATAATCTGTTATTAGACAGGTTCAGGTGGTATCTAACCATTCATAATCTGTTATTAGACAGGTTCAGGTGGTACCTAACCATTCATAATCTGTTATTAGACAGGTTCAGGTGGTATCTAACCATTCATAATCTGTTATTAGACAGGTTCAGGTGGTATCTAACCATTCATAATCTGTTATTAGACAGGTTCAGGTGGCATCTAACCATTCATAATCTGTTATTAGACAGGTTCAGGTGGTACCTAACCATTCATAATCTGTTATTAGACAGGTTCAGGTGGTACCTAACCATTCATAATCTGTTATTAGACAGGTTCAGGTGGTACCTAACCATTCATAATCTGTTATTAGACAGGTTCAGGTGGTACCTAACCATTCATAATCTGTTATTAGACAGGTTCAGGTGGTATCTAACCATTCATAATCTGTTATTAGACAGGTTCAGGTGGTACCTAACCATTCATAATCTGTTATTAGACAGGTTCAGGTGGTACCTAACCATTCATAATCTGTTATTAGACAGGTTCAGGTGGTATCTAACCATTCATAATCTGTTATTAGACAGGTTCAGGTGGTACCTAACCATTCATAATCTGTTATTAGACAGGTTCAGGTGGTACCTAACCATTCATAATCTGTTATTAGACAGGTTCAGGTGGTACCTAACCATTCATAATCTGTTATTAGACAGGTTCAGGTGGTACCTAACCATTCATAATCCGTTATTAGACAGGTTCAGGTGGTACCTAACCATTCATAATCTGTTATTAGACAGGTTCAGGTGGTACCTAACCATTCATAATCTGTTATTATACAGGTTCAGGTGGTACCTAACCATTCATAATCTGTTATTAGACAGGTTCAGGTGGTACCTAACCATTCATAATCTGTTATTAGACAGGTTCAGGTGGTACCTAACCATTCATAATCTGTTATTAGACAGGTTCAGGTGGTATCTAACCATTCATAATCTGTTATTAGACAGGTTCAGGTGGTACCTAACCATTCATAATCTGTTATTAGACAGGTTCAGGTGGTACCTAACCATTCATAATCTGTTATTAGACAGGTTCAGGTGGTATCTAACCATTCATAATCTGTTATTAGACAGGTTCAGGTGGTACCTAACCATTCATAATCTGTTATTAGACAGGTTCAGGTGGTACCTAACCATTCATAATCTGTTATTAGACAGGTTCAGGTGGTACCTAACCATTCATAATCTGTTATTAGACAGGTTCAGGTGGTACCTAACCATTCATAATCCGTTATTAGACAGGTTCAGGTGGTACCTAACCATTCATAATCTGTTATTAGACAGGTTCAGGTGGTACCTAACCATTCATAATCTGTTATTAGACAGGTTCAGGTGGTACCTAACCATTCATAATCTGTTATTAAGACAGGTTCAGGTAGTACCGACCATTCAATCAAATGTATAATAAAAATGTACTCTTCTTGCGTTTTATGGCTACCTAACACGACCTGTGTGACAGACAGACTGAGGAGAGACAGATTTCTCATGACTTACAGTACCAGTTAAAAGTTTGGACACCTACTCATTCTAGTGTTTCTTTATTTTTACTATTTTATACATTGTAGAATAATATTGAAGACATCAAAACTATGAAATAACACATGGAATCATGTAGAAGCTAAAATAAAGCGTTAAACAAATCTAAATATATTTGATATTTGAGATTCTTCCAAGTAGCCACCCTTTGCCTTGATGACAGCTTTGCACACTCTTGGCATTCTCTCAACCAGCTAGAGTTAGTTACCTGGAATGCATTTCAATTAACATGCGTGTCTGGTTAAAAGATCATTTGTGGAATTTCTTTCCTTCTTAATGCATTTGAGACAATCAGTTGTGTTGTGACAAGGTACGGGTGGTAGACAGAAGATAGTCCTATTTGGCAAAAGACCAAGTCCATATTATGGCAGGAACAGCTCAAATAAGTAGAGAGAAATGACAGTCCATCATTACTTTAAGACATGAAAGTCAGTTAATCTGGAAAATGTCAAGAAATTTTAAAGTTTCTTCAAGTGCAATTGCAAAAACCATCAAGAAAACTGGCTTTCATGAGGACCGCAACAGGAAAGTAATACCCAGACCTACCTCTGCTGCAGACGATAAGTTCATTAGAGTTAACTGCACCTCAGATTGCAGCCCAAATACATTCTTCACAGAGTTCAAGTAACAGACACATCTCAACATTAACTGTTCAGAGGACACTTCGTGAATCAGGCCTTCACGGTTGAATTGTTGCAAAGAAACCAACACTACTAAAGGACACCAATAAGAAGGAGAGACTTGCTTGGGCCAAGAAACACAAGCAATTGACATTAGACCGGTGGAAATCTGTCCTTTGGTCTCATGAGTCCAAATAAGACATTTTTGGTTCCAACCGCTGTGTGTATGTGAGACGCAGAGTAAGTGAACGGATGATCTCTGCATGTGTGGTTCCCACCGTGAAGCATGGAGGAGGAGGAGGTATAGTGTGGTGGTGCTTTGCTGGTGACACTGTCTGTGATTTAAGTAGAAGTCAAGGCAAACTTAACCAGCATGGTTATGACAGCATTCTGCAGTGATAAGCCATCCCATCTGGTTTGCGCACAGTGGGACTATCATTTTTTTTCATCAGGACAATGAACCGAAACACACCTCCTGTAACGGTTTTCTAGGTGTGAAGGAGAGTCGGACCAAAATGCGGCGTGTAGATTGCGATCCATGTTTATTGTGACTATAGCAACACGAATCTAAATACAAACAGTGCAAAATAATAAATGTAATGAAAACCGAAAACAGCCTAAACTGGTGCAAACTAACACTAAGGACAATCACCCACAAACACACAGTGAAACCCAGGCTACCTAAATATGGTTCCCAATCAGAGACAATGACTAACACCTGCCTCTGATTGAGAACCATATCAGGCCGGACATAGAAATAGACAAACAAGACATCCAACATAGAATGCCCACCCAGTTCACGTCCTGACCAACACTAAAACAAGGAAAACACACACGAACGATGGTCAGAACGTGACAGTACCCCCCCTCCAAGGTGCGGACTCCGGACGCACAACTTAAACCTATGGGGGAGGGTGTGGGTGGGCATCTGTCCGCGGTGGCGGCTCTGGCGCTGGACGTGGACCCCACTCCATAACAGTTTTAGTCCACCTCCTTAGCGTCCCTAGATAGGTGACCCTTCTTAATGACAGCTCGGGACAGAGGGTCAGCTCGAGACAGAGGGGCAGCTCGGGACAGAAGTAGCTCGGGACTGATGGGTAGCACAGCACTGAGAGGAAGCTCAGGCAGGTAGTTAGATCCGGCAGATCCTGGCTGGCTGGCGGTTCTGGCAGATCCTGGCTGACTGGCAGATCTGGAAGAGTCTGGCCGACTGGCAGATCTGGAAGAGTCTGGCCGACTGGCAGATCTGGAAGAGTCTGGTCGACTGGCAGATCTGGAAGAGTCTGGTCGACTGGCAGATCTGGAAGAGTCTGGTCGACTGGCAGATCTGGAAGAGTCTGGTCGACTGGCAGATCTGGAAGAGTCTGGTCGACTGGCAGATCTGGAAGAGTCTGGTCGACTGGCAGATCTGGAAGAGTCTGGTCGACTGGCAGATCTGGAAGAGTCTGGTCGACTGGCAGATCTGGAAGAGTCTGGTCGACTGGCAGATCTGGAAGAGTCTGGTCGACTGGCAGATCTGGAAGAGTCTGGTCGACTGGCAGATCTGGAAGAGTCTGGTCGACTGGCAGATCTGGCTGCTCCATGCTGACTGGCAGCACTGGCTGCTCCATGCTGACTGGCGGCCCTGGCTGCTCCATGCTGACTGGCGGCCCTGGCTGCTCCATGCTGACTGGCGGCCCTGGCTGCTCCATGCTGACTGGCGACCCTGGCTGCTCCATGCTAACTGGCAGCTCTGGCGGCTCCTTGCAGACTGGTAGCTCCTTGCAGACTGGCAGCTCTGGCGGCCCCTGGTTGACTGGCGGCGCTGGCGCTGGGCTGACTGGCGGCACTGGCGGCCCCTGGCTGACTGGCGGCACTGGCGGCCCCTGGCAGACGGGCGGCACTGGCGGCTCCTGGCAGACGGGCGGCGCTGGCGGCGCTGGGCAGACGGGCGGCGCTGGCGGCGCTGGGCAGACGGGCGGCGCTGGCGGCGCTGGGCAGACGGGCGGCACTGGCGGCGCTGGGCAGACGGGCGGCACTGGCGGCGCTGGGCAGACGGGCGGCACTGGCGGCGCTGGGCAGACGGGAAGCTCCGATGGCGCCGGGCAGACGGGAAGCTCCGGCAGAGGCGCCGGGCAGACGGGAGGCTCCGGCAGAGGCGCCGGACAGGCGGGAGGCTCCGGCAGAGGCGCCGGACAGGCGGGAGGCTCCGGCAGAGGCGCCGGACAGGCGGGAGGCTCCGGCAGAGGCGCCGGACAGGCGGGAGGCTCCGGCAGAGGCGCCGGACAGGCGGGAGGCTCCGGCAGAGGCGCCGGACAGGCGGGAGGCTCCGGCAGAGGCGCCGGACAGGCGGGAGGCTCCGGCAGCGCTGGAGAGGAGGAAGGCTCTGGACGGATGGGCCGGAGAGACAGCCTGGTACGGGGAGCTGCCACCGGAGGGCTGGGGTGTGGAGGTGGTGACGGATAGACCGGGCCGTGCAGGCGCACTGGAGCTCTTGAGCACCGAGCCTGCCCAACCTTACCCGGTTGAATGGTCCCGGTCGCCCTGCCAGTGCGGCGAGGTGGAATAGCCCGCACTGGGCTATGCAGGCGAACCGGGGACACCGTGCGCAAGGCTGGTGCCATGTAAGCCGGCCCAAGGAGACGCACTGGAGACCAGATGCGTAGAGCCGGCTTCATGGCACTTGGCTCGATGCCCACTCTAGCCCGGCCGATACGCGGAGCTGGAATGTACCGCACCGGGCTGTGCACCCGCACTGGGGACACCGTGCGCTCCACAGCATAACACGGTGCCTGCCCGGTCTCTCTAGCCCCCCGGTAACCACAGGAAGTTGGCTCAGGTCTCCTACCTGGCGTAGCCATACTCCCTGTTAGCCCCCCCCCAAGAAATTTTTGGGGCTGCTTCTCAGGCTTCCATCCGCTACGTCGTGCTGCCTCCTCATATCTGCGCCTCTCCGCTTTCGCCGCCTCCAGTTCTTCTTTGGGGCGGCGATATTCTCCTGGCTGAGCCCAGGGTCCTCTTCCTTCTAATTCGTCCTCCCATGTCCATACCTCCTCTTTGGGCTGCTCCTTTGGGCGGCTACACTCCCCTGGTTTAGCCCAGGGTCCTCTCCCGTCGAGGATTTCCTCCCATGTCCAGAAATCCTTATTGCGCGTCTCCTCGCGCTGCTCCTGCCTGTTGACACGCTGCTTGGTCCTTTTGTGGTGGGTGATTCTGTAACGGTTTTCTAGGTGTGAAGGAGAGTCGGACCAAAATGCGGCGTGTAGATTGCGATCCATGTTTATTGTGACTATAGCAACACGAATCTAAATACAAACAGTGCAAAATAATAAATGTAATGAAAACCGAAAACAGCCTAAACTGGTGCAAACTAACACTAAGGACAATCACCCACAAACACACAGTGAAACCCAGGCTACCTAAATATGGTTCCCAATCAGAGACAATGACTAACACCTGCCTCTGATTGAGAACCATATCAGGCCGGACATAGAAATAGACAAACAAGACATCCAACATAGAATGCCCACCCAGTTCACGTCCTGACCAACACTAAAACAAGGAAAACACACACGAACGATGGTCAGAACGTGACACCTCCAGGCTGTGTAAGGGGTATTTGACCAAGAAGGAGAGTGATTGAGAGGTGCATCAGATGACCTGGCATCGACAATCCCCCGAATTAAACCCAATTGAGATGGTTTGGGATGAGTTGGACCGCAGCGTAAAGGAAAAAAGAAAATCAGCCAACAGCATATGTGGGAACTCCTTCAAGACTGTTGGAAAAGCATTCCTCATTTTCTATTTCAACGTTATTTAACCAGGTAGGCCAGTTGAGAACAAGTTCTCATTTACAACTGCGACGTGGCCAAAATAAAGCAAAGTGACAAAAAGCAACGCAGAGTTACACCTGGAATTAACAAACGTACAGTCAATAACACTATAGAAGAATCTGTACACAGTGTGTGCAAATGAAGCAAGGAGGTAAGGCAATAAATAGGCCAAAAGTGGAGAAGTAATTACAATTTATCAGTTTACACTGGAGTGATATATGTGTAGATGAGGATGTGTAAATAAAACATTTAAAAAGTAGAAATACAACAAAAACAAATATGGGGATGAGGTAGGTAGTTCGTTGGATGGGCTATTTACAGATGGGCTGTGTACAGTTCCAGAGATCGGTAAGCTATTCTGACAGCTGACGCTTAAAGATAGTGAGGGAGATATAAGTCTCCAACTTCAGTGATTTTTGCAATTCTTTCCAGTCATTGGCAGCAGAGAACTAGAAGGAAACGTGGCCAAAGGAGGTGTTGGCTTTGGGGATGACCAGTAAAATATACCTGCTGTAGCGCGTACTACGAGTGGGTGTTGCCATGGTGACCAGTGAGTAATATTGAAGCTGATTGAGAGAATGACAAGAGTGGGCAAAACTGTCATCAAAGCAAAGGGTGGGTATTTGAAGAATCTCAAATATAAAATATATTTAGATTTTTTTAACACTTTGGTTACTACATGATTCCATAGTTTTGATGTCTTCAATATTATTCTACAATGTAGAAAATTGTAAAAAAAAGAATTAAGAAAACCCTTGTATGAGTATCCAAACTTTTGACTGGTACTGTATACCTGGAAGTGAGTCGATGGTGAAGGTCTGGAAGCCTTTCACCACCATCTCCCCCACTCTGAAAGGGTGCTATCTCAGATACGAAGTCCCTGATGGCCAGTTTAGACAGGTTGGTGCCCCCTGGAGGCCGAATGTTGTGGGTGAGCAGGAAGAACGTCAGATGGGGGAAATCAGTCCCCGCCTCCACCTGTGTCCCAAAGGATCATATAGATAATAGTGCAATGGGAAATATGAGGACATGAGAGAGAGAGAGAAAAATATATATAGTGTTGAGGATATGATAGCTGTGAAGTCTTCCACTTTGACTACAAATGTCGCGTGGGCACACGTATAGACTACCACAAAGCCAGTCTACATGAACAGTAACAAGCAATAAGCAAAGGAAGCCTGTCCGTTACACAGTCAAAAGGATTTACCTGGGCAAATTTGTGAAATGTGAGTCCAAACGCTGATGGCTGTGCATCACTCTGAAAATAAAGGAGAGCCGCACCTTCTAGGAGCTCAGATGCAAAAATGTAATATCCTCAGGGTATAATCACAAACACTTCGGGATGAGTCGTTTATATAGTGTCAAAAGACACACAGGTGTCTAATCACGGCCAAGAATGGCCTAATATCATTGATTAATTCTCAAATATTAAAATGGCATACAAAGAACAGCATACAAAAAACACGTGGATAGCAAACGATCATAGATTCATTTTAGACTACACAAGCTACAAACAATTACAATGGCAAAGTCACAAAATACTTATTTAACTTAAAGACTCTTGCTCCCTTCGGTCTCAACATAGACTTTGATCTGAAGCCATTCTTGTGATTATTGTGACTTTGCCATTGTAATTGTTTGTAAGCTTGTATGAATGGCATGGAGTTTCATGATGGGTTACATTGTTGAACCCATACAAATTAAAGGGGAGATGTTGTAGACGTTGCATCCGAAATATATGCCTATATTCTAGTTGAAAATAGAGAATACAGTGACTTCCATGAAGAAATGTACCTGAAGAATTTGTTTGTGTCCTAAAACTTTCACTACTTCTGAAATCCATTACATCTTTCATCCTCCTGCTACTGTGACTGAAAGTTGCACATACAACGTCAACATTGTAATTGTTCTCTGATAACACGACATTGTGCTATATTATATAAAACAAATGTGTCAAGGAAAATAGACAAAAAACAGTAGGCTAAACAGTTTGCCCACTGTAAAAACCCTGGTCATGGAAGTTGGTCATCCAAACTTGCTTGAAGACTTCCCCAAAACTATGAAGAAAATGACAAGCTCCACCCTAATGTGCGTATCGTCAAATCTGTTCAATAATTGGTTGAATACGCCATCTGTGAAACATTGACACTGTTAATCTAAAAAAAAGGTACTTTGTAACCTTGGTGCCTTAGTATATTGTTGTTTTGTTATTTGCTGTGTCATACCTCAAGTCATTACTTTCTCTACCATAAAAAGGTTTTAGAAGTAACTTTTAGGGTTGTTTTCTGTAGTGCAATGCTGTGCGATGTTTATCCATGATCAGTTTGAGTTGTTGTCCTGATTCATTCTTTCAGACATAGCCTAAAATCTTTTTCTGGAGAAATGCGTGTGTTTTTCGGCTATTTTCTTCCATTGCACCAGGGATTTATCAAAAAATGAATGACCAGGATATGATTACTGAATGCTCCAATGACGTCTTGGTTCAGTTTGCTGAATCTCTGCATATATTTACAGGATATGTATGCGGGGGTTTTCTGGAATCATAGCAGCAGCCCTTCTGTATGTGTTTAACCTAAAGCCTATGCTTCTAACTCGACAATAAGTTTGTAAAGGTGATTATTATTAGTTTGTGTCATAGCATGTTGGTTGAAATGGTCAAATACTGCACTGAGAATACTAACAGCAATATTCATTAACAGTACAGGCATATAAGCACACTATTTGGCAAACATCAATGTAATATTAGCACTATTTAAACCAATGCGTTGTAACTGTTTAACTTTGGGTAGGGGGCAGAATTTTGACCTCCGGATGAAAAGCGTGCCCAAAGTAAACTGCCTTTACTCAGGCCCAGAATATACTAGTGTAACGGCTAGCTAGTTAGCGGTGGTGCGCGCTAAATAGCGTTTCAATCGGTGACGTCACTTGCTCTGAGACCTTGAAGTAGTGGTTCCCCTTGCTCTGCAAGGGCCGTGGCTTTTGTGGAGCGATGGGTAACGATGCTTCGTGGGTGACTGTTGTTGATGTGTGCAGAGGGTCCCTGGTTCGCGCCCGGGTATGGGCGAGGGGACGGTCTAAATTTATACTGTTACACTAGGATATGCATATAATTGGTAGATTTGGATAGAAAACACTCTAGAGAAAATAATGTATGTGAGTATAACAGACCTGATATGGCAGGCGAAACCCCGAGGACACTTTTATTATAGCACTTTAATTATAAGGCCAAGTCCTCCCAGATTGCAGTTCCTAGGGTTTCCACTAGATGTCAACAGTCTTTGGAAAGAGTTTCAGGCTGGTTTTTTGAAAAAAAATGTACTTTTTCTTGGTGGCTTCCATTTTGGCTGTAGTGTTTCCAAGCGCATGGAGGAGAACGTGTTCTTTGGTATTTTTCTCAGGCAAAGAAAATAACAATTCTCCTTCTTGAATTTTGTTGTTTATTTGTGTATTAGGTTACCTAAAGTTTATTAGTAACATTTGGGATTCGTTTTGTATGCATTTTGATGGAGGGAAACTGGGTGGATTTTTGACTGAAGCGTGCCAGCTAAACTGAGTTTTAATGGATATAAAGAAGGACATTATCGAACAAAAGGACAATTTGTGATGTAACTGGGACATTTTGGAGTGCCAACAGAAGAAGATCATCAAAGGTAAGGCATGTTTTATATCGCTATTTCTGACTTTCGTATCGCACCTGCCTGGTTGAAATATGTTTTTCATGTGTTTGTATGCGGGGCGCTGTCCTCAGATTATCACATGGTTTGCTTTCGCCGTAATGCCTTTGTGAAATCTGACACAGCAGCTGGATTAACAAGAAGTTAAGCTTTATTTTAATGTATTACACTTGGGATTTTATGAATGTTAAATATTTATAATAATTTAGTTTGAATTTGGCGCTCTGCAATTTCACCAGATGTTGTCGAGGTGTCCCACTAGCGGCACGCCTTTCCCAAACAGGTTTTAACAACTTAAAGTCAGGAGTAGTCCTTTTGAATACACCTCGATAAAAATCTATCGTTCTGCCCCTGAACAAGGCAATTAAAATCTAATTGTATTGGTCACATACGCATGTTTAGCAGATGTTATAGCGGGTGTAGCGAAATGCTACCCACCGTTCCCTGGGCGCCAAAGACGTGGATGTCGATTGAGGCAGCCCACCGCACCTCTCAGATACAGAGGGGTTGGGTTTAATGCGGAAAACACATTTCAGTTGATCAACTGACTAGGTATCCCCCTTTCCATATTCATGTAATCTATGCACTGATAGTTGAACTGTCTTCCTTTCCACCAGGGCTATGATGCCAGAAGACTGTTTGAGGGAGACGACCTGGATAGGGAGAACAACCAAAGTGACTGTGTCAGCAAGAAGAGATTGAGATAAACGTCAGCTTCAAATGAGAACAAGTGTTTGTTGTTTGAAAAACTAAACCATAACATACAGTATGTGTAAATAAAAGCTGATTTGGCTTTCATTGACTTTCCATAACAATTCACTGTGTTTATTAATTTATCAGGAAAAGAAGAAGCCACGCTTGAACAGCGATGTGGCTGCTTTTGCATCACAGGCAAAGGTGGTGTACCCCATCAACCAGAAATATAGAGTAAGATCCTTTATTTAACCTTTATTTAACTAGGCAAGTCAGTAAAGAACAAATTCTTATTTTCTAATGACGGCCTACCCGGACAAAGCTGGGCCAATTGTGCACCTCCCTATGGGACTCCCGAACCTGGCTGGTTGTGATACAGCTTGGGATCAAACCAGGATCTGTAGTGAGGCCTCTAGCACTGAGATGCAGTGCCTTAGACCGCTATGCCACTCGGGATATCTGTTTATATTACAGACTTCATACCACAGAAGCTATAAAAGGTTCTAACCAAATCTATCCAGATTGTAACCCTAATTGGAAGGTAATTTTGCCTTCATTCCAAGAGCATGGGATGGGGCTCAAGGGATAGTTCAGCACAAATACCTATTTTATTTCCCTTTCCTTGAAAGCAGTCTATGGCTGAATTTTCCATTTTAAGAAGACCACATTAAATAGGACTGAATACATCTGGCAAACTTTGACTTTGATGCGAACTGTCCCTTTAATGTCAATTCCCAATGACAGCCCTTAGCGGATGGAGCCTCCATCCCATCGCTGCACGAGCACTCCAAGCTTCCCATCCTCCCCAAAGGAGTGTCCTCATCTGACTCTAGCGGGGTCACTGAGCCATGGCCAGGACGATGATGACAGCAGCCAGTTCATCTCCTCGCTGGTCCCCAAGAGCCTCCAGAACGAGAGTTTCACCCGGGTGGCCCACTACCCCCACACAGTCTCTCAGACAGGGTGAGCTGATGTGGGATAGATATTCAGTTAAAGGGATAATTCAGAGAAATTACAAATTAAGATGTGTTGTTTCTTACCATGAAATCAGTCTTCACTCTTAGAAAAAAGTGATCCAAAAAGGTTATTTGCCTATCCACATGGGAGAACCTTTTTGGGTTCCATGTATATTCCATATATATGCTTGTAAATACAAGCTGTTTCTAGTGTAGCTGTTATCATTGTAGATTTGAGTGCAGGATCAGCCGATACTGTCTGGCTCTGCAGGAACATGCAGCAACACTGTTCACAGGTCCTGAAGGAGAAATGTGTGGTGGGTGACCTCTTTATTTCATCACACACTAGCAAACTATTTATAATGCTAACTGTTCATAATGCATTGACTGACTGGTCTGTTGTGACAAAGCTCTTAAAAGAAAATGAGAAAAAAAGCGAGAATGGACTACCTACATGTGTATTTATCCTACTGTTTTTACCAAACTAAGCCAAATATTCATAATCTGTTATGAATTCTCTTATAGTGCCTATTATATCCCCATATAGCATTATAAGACATGATATAAGCTTTTTTTTGTCAATTTCTATCAATAATACTTGCTATGTAATGTCAAATCAAATAAAAATGTATTTGTCACGTGCCGAATACAACAGGTGTAGTAGACCTTACAGTGAAATGCTTACTTACAAGCCCTTAACCAACAATGCAGTTTTAAGAAAATACCTAAAAAAGTAAGAGATAAGAATAACAAATAATTCAAGAGCAGCAGTAAAATAGAAGCCTCTTGGACCTAGACTTGGTGCTCCGGTACCGCTTGCTGTGCGGTAGCAGAGAGAACAGTCTTTGAATAGGGTGGCTGGAGTCTTTTACAATTTTTAGAGCATTCCCATGACACCGCCTGGTATAGAGGTCCTGGTTGGCAGGAAGCTTGGCCCCAGTGATGTACTGGGCCGTGCGCATTACCCACTGTAGTGCCTTGCTGTCAGAGGCCAAGCAGTTGCCATTCCAGGCAGTAATGCAACCCGTCAGGATGCTCTCAATGGTGAAGCTGTAAAACCTTTTGAGGATCTCAGGACCCATGCCAAACCTTTTCAGTCTCCTGAGGGGGAATAGGTTTTGTCGTGCCCTCTTCATGACTGTCTTGGTGTGCTTGGACCATGTCAGTTAATTGGTGATATGAATGCCAAGGAACTTGAAGCTTTCAACCTACACCACTACAGCCCTGTCAATGAGAATGGGGGCATGCTCGAATGGGGGCATTCTCTAGTTGCAGAGGGAGGTGTTTAATCCCAGGGTCCTTAGCTTATTTTTTATTTTCAAATATTTTTTGAACCATGCCTCGAACAAAGGAGATCTCAGAAGACCTAAGATTAAGACTTGTTTACTTGCGTAAAGCTGGATATTGTTACAAAAGTATCTCTAAAAGCCTTGATGTTCATCAGTCCACGGTAAGACAATTTGTCTATAAATTGAGAAAGTTCAGCACTGTTGCTACTCTCCCTAGGAGTGGCCCTCCTGCAAAGATGACTGCAAGAGAACAGCGCAGAATGCTCATTGAGGTTAATAAGAATCCTAGAGTGTCAGCTAAAGACTTACAGAAATCTCAGGAATGTGCTAACATCTCTGTTGACGAGTCTACGATACGTAAAATACTAAACAAGGAGAATGTTCAGAGGAGGACACCACGGAAGAAGCCACTGCTGTCCAAAAAAACCTTTCTGCACATCTGAAGTGCACCTGGATGTTCTACAGCGCTACTGGATAAATATTCTGTGGACAGATTAAACTGCAGTTGAGTTGTTTGGAAGGAACACCCAACACTATGTGTGGAGAAGAAAATGCACAGCACAGCACACCAACATCAAAACCTCATCCTAACTGTAAAGTATGGTGGAGGCAGCATCATGGTTTAAGCAGCCTCAGGGCCTGGACAGCTTGCTATCATTGACAGAAAAATGAATTCTCAAGTTCTCCAAGACATTTTGCAGGAGAATGTTAGGCTGTCTGCCAATTTAAGCTCAACGGAAGTTGGGTGAAGCAACAGAATGGCTTCAACAGTAGAAAATACACCTTCTGTAGTGGCCCAGTCAGAGTCCGGACCTCAACCTGATTGAGATGCTGTGGCATGACCTCAAGAGAGCAGTTCACACCAGACATCCCAAGAATATTGCTGAACTGAAACAGTTTTGTAAAGAGGAATGGTCCAAAATTCCTCCAGATCGTTGTGCAGGTCTAATCTGCAACCACAGAAAACGTTTGGTTGAGGTTATTGCTGCCAAAGGAGGGTTCACATAAATCCAAGGGTTCACATACTTTTTCCAGCCTGCACTGTGAATGTTTACACGGTGTGTTAAATGAAGACATGAAAACGTATAAAACATTGTCTACGTAGTAGACTAGCACAGTCAAACCTTTCAACCCGCATAGTATGTAATTCACATTATACAAATTGAACCACCAAGTCTGAACCATATTATTTGCTCAGACAAGTAAGATGTGATTTAAATGGGGGGAATTAAGTTTATGGGGAAATGTAAAAAAATACATCTTGAAGATTGTGGGAATTTTTTTTCGAAAAAGATCTTAAAGTTTGGTGGGAAACTGTAAGTACTGTACGTGTCGCTCCACAGACAAAGGGCTTTAGCAAACAGGTGGAGGCCTTCTGCCAGAGACTGCTGGGCAGGTCCAGTATTCTCCCCAGAAATGAGGCCCAGGATGTTATCCACACCCTCATCCACTGTCTCCTATTGGTGACCAGTTGACTGAGACTCAGGCCGCAGACATGAAGGTGAGAAACTGTAAGAATGAGTCAAAATAAGGGAGAGACATCATCTCTACTCAATACATTTCTATCTGGACGTTCTGTAACGTCTGTAAACTCTTCTGAACAGGCCCCAGGTTTCACTCATCATGGGTCGTATTCATTAGGTACCAAACTGAAGAAAATGGACTGAAACAGGGAGGGATAACCTGGACTTGTTCAATAAGAACCACTTGTTTTTGCTTTCCATTATAAAACGTTTTGCTACGGTGTGCCTTAATGAATACATCCCTGTTTTAATACTGTTTGTTTGACTCGCTCTAGGTATGGCATACACGTATCCAGTTTTATAGGCTTCTCAGATCTAGCTACACAAGTGAATTTAAATTTGATCAAATGTATTCATAAAGTCCTTTTTATATCAGCAGTTGTCACAAAGTGCTTATACTGTAACCCGAACTAGACCCCAAAGACTTTGCAAAAACAAAAGCAATGCCAAGGCGGTAAGGCTTGTTTCTAGATCCATATCTCTCTTTCCACCGGCTCTCCCAGAGGACACAGGAGAAGCTGCTGTGGTGGGAGGAGCTGAAGGGTGTGTTGCGGGCCAAGCAGGCCCTGCTCCGGCGGGAGGCATCCCCCAGACAGGGCCTAGTGGCCCGGGGCCTGGAGCAGCTGACCAGTGACGGACACCTGACCTTCGCCACCATGGATGAGACCCTGCCCGAGCTGCAAGCTGCCCTGACCGATGGGCTCCAGTACTGCAGTGAAGGTGACTCGTGACGCAGACACAGATGCATACTCGCAGGAGCATGCACACTCACACACACACGCACACGTTTTTCGTTAATCTGTATGTGCACTGCTAACCGGGGGATTCCTGGCACATTGTTCTCGCGGGCCACCAACTTCAAATAGCCAACCGGTGAAGCAAAGAAACTGGTGTGTGTTTTTAACAAAATAGTGACCTCCTTGAATTCAATATCAGGTCAAATATTGTGTAGTAGATTAGCATTCTAGTTCATGTGAAATCAGTACCCAGAGGGTAGAATTTGGAACATAGTATCATAATGACGTCTTTGCAAGCAGTTATGCCCACTGGGAAGTTGTGTAATTCTGTAATACCCTGCTGGACGTCCCTCCTGAGGAATATGGTGGCAATCTTTCAGTATTATGTGGCCTAGTTCCTCATCTTAAATGAACTGGTGTCTTAAAATATCCCATTTTACAGCCTCTTCTCCATTGCTAACAAGATTGAATCAAATAAATGTATGGAAGTCTCAAGTGATTAGTCTTTGAGAGCACCAATGCAAACCAAAATAAAATATAATTGTATAGTAATACAGTCTTGACATAGGGAAAGGGGGATATCTAGTCAGTTGTCCAACTGAATGTGTCTTCCACATTTAACTCTCTGAATCAGAGAGGTGCAGGGGCTGCCTTAATCGACATCTACGGTGCCCAGGAAACAGTGCCTTGCTCAGGGGTCGAACGGCAGATTTTTACCTTGTTAGCTCGGGGATTCGATCCTTCAACCTTCCAGTCATTGGCCCAATGCATCCAACCACTAGGCTACCTGCAGCCCCATCATAAGTACATTTGTAGTAATGAAATGTACTACTAGACTATAAATGGTAAGTGCATAATGATACACAGAAGAATGAAGTGAAATGTGTTAAACTGGTCATATTCTGTGCCGAATCAGCAACTTGGGATCAAAACTACATGTTGCAGAATGCAGAATAAAGACCAAGGAACTTCAGTATGAAAAGTGCAAGAAGATCAACTCCAAGAAGAAGAAGCTCTTGAGGACTCAAGCGAAGGAGAGAAGCCGTGTCTTGGATTCTGCACAGACTCACAGTGACCCACAGAAATTTGTGAAGGTCAATATCTCTCTTTTAGTAGGCTCATTCGTTCCCTGTCATATGTCCAGTGCTACAACAATAGTAGTAGTAAACTACTGCTCACATTGATATATTCAATCACTTCACTTTAAAGTCTACTTTGGATGAGTGCCACCTCTGTGTAAGTCTATAACAGTTATCCATCTCATTACATTACATTGTTAATTGCTCCTGATAGCTGCATGCTCCAGGTTTAACAGTTAAATTTTCCTCTCCAGTTGTATCAAGAGCAGGTAGCCTAGTGGTTAGAGTGTTGAGCCAGTAACTGTAAACGTTGCTAGATCGAATCCCTGAGCTGACAAGGTAAAAATCTGTTCTGCCCCTGAACAAGGCAGTTAACCCACTGTTCCTAGGCTGTCATTGTAAATAAGAATTTGTTCTTAACTGACTTGCCTAGTTAAATTTAAAAAAACAAAAGAAGCAGAGCAGTGACTTGGAGCTGCATCAGGGTGGTAGAGTGGCAGTCTGGGGTTTTTGGAGGGTAGTTTGTCATTAATGGTACACTACATGATCAAAAGTATGGGGATACCTGCTCAGTTGAACATCTCCTTCCAATATCATGGGCATTAATATGGAGTTAATCACCCCTTTGCTGCTATAACAGCCTCCACTCTTTTGGGAAGGCTTTCCACTATATGTAGGAACATCGCTGTGGGGACTTACTTCCATTCAGCCACAAACGCATTTGTGAGGTCGGGCACTGATTTTGGCGATTAGCCCTGGTTCGCAGTCGGTGTTCCAATTCATCCCAAACTTGTTTGATGGGGTTGAGGTCATAGCTCTGTGCAGGCCAGTCAAGTTCTTCCACACCGATCTTGACAAACCATTTCTGTATGGACCTTGCTTTGTGCACAGGGCATTGTCATGCTGAAATAGGAAAGGACCTTCCCCAAAGTTAGAAGCACAGAATTGTCTAGATGCTGTAGCATTAAAATTTCCCTTCACTGGAACTAAGGGGCCTAGCCCGAACCATGTAAAACAGCCCCAGACCATTATTCCTCCTCCACCCAACTTTATAGTTGGCACTATGGATTGGGGCAGATAGCGTTCGGCAGACTAAAGATTTGTCCTTCGGACTGCCAGATCGTTAAGCTTGATTCATCACTCCAGTGTATGCGTTTCCACTGCTCCAGAGTCCAATTGCGGTGAGCTTTACATAACACCAGCCGAAGCTTGACATTGCGCATTGTGATCTTAGGCTTGTGTGCAGCTGTTCGGCCATGGAAACCCATTTCATGATGCTCCCAACTAACAGTTCTTGTGCTGTCGTTGCTTCCAGGGGCAGTTTGGAACTCGGTAGTGAGTGTTGCAACCGAGGACAGATGGTTTTTATGCACTTCAGCGGTCCTATTCTGTGAGCTTGTGTGGCCTACCACATTGCGGCTGAGCACTGTTGCTCTTAGACATTTCTACTTCACAGTAACAGCACTTACAGTTGACTGGGGCAGCTCTAGCAGAGCAGAAATTTGTTGATCTGACTTGTTGGAAAGGAGGCATCCTATGATGGTGCCACGTTGAAAGTCACTGAGCTCTTCAGGAAGGTCATTCTACTGACAATGTTTGTCTATGGAGATTGCATGTGTCGTGACTTTACTTTCATTCATCTGTTATTTATCTAATCAACTAACTATTTTTAATTGTTACCTGATTAAATTAATTATGTAACAATTGACTCATTAGAATTTGGGGCACCAAGAGAGTAGTTCTTTAAAGAGTTACAATCTCCCAAATTAATCTCTAAATGTCTTATCATTCATAAACAGTCAACTTATTAATCATAACCTTGTATCATATCATCATTCTGAACAGACGTAACCTCCTGTATCTGCAAAAGTACTACACAAATTGGTTTAATTATTTATTTACTAGCTAACTAAATGGTAACACAGGATAAACATACACTTAATAAATTAGAAACAGGTCACTAGCGGACTGACACAATTTGGTGGCTTGTTACAAAAGAGGAGGGCAGAGAGGGACAGAGACATAATACTTTGGTACGTTTAGAAACTACTCTCACAGTAATCATATACTTTGTACACGAACCACCGCCCGTTTGAAGTAAGAAATCATGAATGTATTTACATGTAAATGCCTTGGTTCTTCGTGTATACATGTCGGGCCAGGCCGCCTTGGAAATGAAGTTCAGCCTCTGCTGTCGTCCGGTATCCGGTGACAGAGTTTATTCTACTTCCATTCTCTACTTCCAAATAAGATGCTTATTTGAAGATAGGCTAGCCAGCCGTGTCAATGGTTATCAGCGGGGTGATGAGAATAGCATACTAAGGTGATTTGAGAAGAGTAGTAGAATTGTCCCACTTAAATTTGCTTCTCTAGATACTTTAGTTAGGACAGCTAATCAGCAGTACCAGTGATTCTCCAGGAGGTGACTTTATCGTCTCTACCTCGTGTTGAGATTCAGAGTTCAAACCACTTTGGATGTGAGCTGCAGCTCCACGTCTTTCTAGTCTGATATGTTCATTCTTAACCCACTTTTTTTATACAGTTCATTCGAAAGGGCGGTTCTGTCAGGCTGACACACTCTCTGACCTCACTCAAGGGGGCGGTGAATACAGTTATAGTTTCTAAAATCAGACCCCTCTCTTAACAAAAACACTCATCATATTTCATGCACAACGCATCGGAAGGACACTTCACACATATAGTGTGTGTACTTTTCATTACACAGTATATCCTTTATAACATTTTTAATGACATCACAAAATAACAACCGAAATGACATTATTATTCTTTAGGTCGCCTCTGACCATTCCCTATGTTCTACGTTAGAAATCTTTTTTCCAGTATTTGTTTTAGAAAGTGTTAGAGTTTTGGTGGGAAAAGTGTCTGTGAAACAAAGGCACATTCCTGTGGTGATCATTGGAGAGGGAGATATGTGAATGTTCTGTCCTTGATTTACAACAGGGTGTGAGCTGTCAACTCCCACCAGTTCCCTTATCCCCTCTCTGTGGGTGAGATAGGTTCTGTTGGAAGTGATTTGTTGCTAAGCTGATCTGACCTATTTGGATCCTTACAGGACAGTCATGACACATGGCTGGCTGTGTGCTCGATTTTATACAACTGTCGGGTATGGCTGAAATAGCCAAATCCACTAATTTGAAGGGATGTGCACATACTTTTGTATATATAGTGTATTTCGTGTAGCACCCACCTAAAGTCACAATATGACAACATGATGTCACAGTCACAACACAATCAGAACGATTGGGAACTATTTCGCGCTGGGAAGATTATTACATGACACCACCCAACCTTTTAACCTATTGTATGTGTTTTGTACTGTTTACTTCATTCTACCCTGTCAAAGAGGTTGAGGAATCCCCTGGTTTTTGTCAATTGATATATCCTAGCCAATAGCCCCAAGCAGTCAGCATTCGCCTTGTAGCTCTGGTCTTTCTTATTTCTCATGGTATATCACCCATGCTTTTGTATCTCCAGAGGCATCATGCCAGACCAGGATCAGAGGCTATGGTTGGATCAAGATGGTGACCTGGCTGCACTGCTGCAGCAGGCAGAGGCCAATGCCAAACGGCAACTGGAGGGCCTACGGGCTCAGCTGGAACAAGATGGACAGGTAGGAATTCTTCCAGACCTAGAAATGTAATGAATAGAGCTGACTCGATTTCTTATTTGACCTGACAGACATCCTTTCTGCTCAATACATTTCTCTCTGGACGTTCTGTAACATTACAGTCCACTGAACTGAGGCCCCAGGTTTATCTCATCATGGGTCGTATTCATTAGGTACCAAACTGAAGAAAACAGAATGAAACAGGGAGAGAATACCTGGACCAATAAGAACCACTTGTTTTTGCTTTCCATAATAAAAAGTTTTGCTATGTTGTGCCCTAATGAATACGCCCCTGGTTTTAATAGTGTATTTCTGTTTGACCCAATGTAGGTATGGTGTGAGGAGGTGGCCCTGGCCTGCCTCAGACACCTAGATGAACAGCATTCCTCAGAGGCATGGAGGTACGCGCTGAATTTCTAATAACTAACATAACAAGTCAGTTGAGAACAAATTCTTATATATAATGACAGCCTACCCTGGCGACGCTGGGCCAACCTTGCGCCACCCAATCACAGCCAGATGTGATACAGCCTGGATTTGAACCAGGGACTGTAGTTTGAAACTGAGATGCAGTGCCTTAGACCACTGCACCACTCGGGAGCCCACCAGGGAGCCACATCAATCCATGCTTTTGCCTGGCAGGTGTGCCAAAATATATAATAGAATATTCATCATTGACAACTTAATAGATTTAATACAATGTGTTTAATGTACATAATATGATTCAGTGTCTTTGAAATCAATGACAAGATATGCATTTGGACATATTGACCTATCACCATTCTGTTCTATTTTGTTCTGTTCTATTATATCCCAGCCATGATGGGATGTTGATCAAGAAGAAACAGTAACTACTGCTGGCTGTGGTGCAGAGGCACTTTTTGGCCGAACACTTCTGCCTGAGGATCTTGAAGGAGATGAGGCTTCAAGCTTCAAGCTCAAGGTGCTGTCTCAGAGTGACTTCAGGTCCCTGCTGGCTCTAGTGAACTAGACCCAGGCAACAGTCAGCCCAACCAAGACGAAAGCTCAGCATCAGGTCCAGTAACACTTACATTTACAACAATAATAAACTATACTGAACAAAAATATAAACAAAAATGTAAATTGTTGGTCCCATTTTCCATACGCGTATTTCTCTCAAATTGTCTGCACAAATTTGTCTACATCCCTTTTAGTGATATTTCTCCTTTGTCAAGATAATCCATCCACCTGACAGGTGTGGCATATCAAGTAGCTGATTAAACAGCATGATCATTACACAGGTGCTAGGGACAATAAAATGGCCACTCTAAAATGTGCAGTTTTGTTACACAACACAATGCCACAGATGTCTCAGGTTTTGAGGGAATGTGCAATTGGCATGCTGACTGTAGGAATGTCCACCTGAGCTGTTGCCAGAGAATTGATTGTTTATTTCCCTACCATAAGCCGCCTCCAACGTTGTTTTAGAGAATTTGGCAGGTTGTCCAACCATCCTCAACACACAGACCACTTGTAACCACACCATCCCAGGACATCCACATCTGGCTTCTTCACCCGCGGGATCGTCTGAGAGGGGTGGCTGGTCTCAGACGATCCCGCAGGTAAAGAAGCCAGATGAGGATGTCCTGGCCAGCTGATGAAACTGAGGAGTATTTCTGTCTGTATTAAAAACATACTGATTGGCTGGGCCTGGCTCCCCAGTGAGTTGGCTCCACAGGCCCACCAATGGCTGCGCCCCTGCCTAGTCATGTGATATCCATAGATTAGGGCCTAATGCATTTATTTCAATTGACTGATTTCCTTATATGAACTGTAACTTAGTAAAATTGTTGAATTTGTTCCATCTTGCGTTCACATTTTTTCCCCGTTTATTTCTTACAACAATACGGAGATGAAGACGTTAGTTTTGTCCAGAGTTTCTCAGTCCATTCCCAGGGGGTGCACATTTCTGTTCCATCCCAGCGCAAACATGTCTAATTGCCTAGCCCTTGATTAGTTGAATCAGGTGTGTTAGTGGACACTCTAAGATCCCCCCCAAGGAATTAATTGACAAACTGCTTTAGAGGCATTCACTGAGTATACAAAACATTAAGAACACCTGCTCTTTCCATGACATAGACTGCCCAGGTGAATCTAGGTGAAAGCTATGACTCTATATTGATATCACTTGTTAAATCGACTTCAATCAGTGTAAATGAAGGGAAGGAGACAGGTTAAATAAGGGTTTTTAAGCCTTGAGACAATTGAAACATGGATTGTGTATGTGTGCCGTTCAGAGGGTGAATGGGCAAGACAAAATATTTAAGTGCTTTTGAACAGGGTATGGTAGTAGGTGCCAGGCGCACCAATTTGTGTCAAGAACTGCAACACTGCTCGGTTTTTCACGCTCAACAGTTTCCCGTGTGTATCAAGAATGGTCCAACACCCAAAGGACATCCAGCCAACTAGACACAACTGTGCAAACCATTGGCGTTACCATGGACCAGTATCCTACTGGAATGCTTTCGACACCATGCCCTGACTAACTGAGTCTCTTCTGAGGGCAAAAGGGGGGGTGCAACTCAGTATTAGGAAGATGTTTCTAATGTTCGCTATACTCCGTCCAACTATGGCTCTGTTTGAGACTGTCAAGGTGTCCCTGTCACCTTGTCACTGTGGTCTGTCACCCACCTCCCTATGTCTCCATCTCTCCCTCCAACAGGATCTCAGTGCCAGAATCGCCAAGACGCACCTGGGACTGGAGACGCAGCTGATTGGCCACAGTTTCAAGCATGAAATTGGAGATGGGGGCAGAGCTCCTGCAGGCCAACTCCCAGCTGCTGGTGGGACACGCCCTCAGCCAGGGCCTCTGGCAGCAGATGGATCAGGCCTCTCCCAGGTCCCCGCCCCAACCTGACCACAGCAGGAAGGTACCAGATCTTTTGGCCTCATCCAGAAATAATCACTTGGCCACTGTTCCCTAAACTCGGTCCTGTGGACCCCAAGGTGTGCATGTTTTGGTTTTTGCCCTAGCACTACACAACCGATTCAAATAATCAAAGTTTGATGATGAGATGATGATGTGCTGGGTTTTCTCGATGGATTTTTGTAGAAGCACTTTGTGACATCTGCTGATGTAAATAGGGCTTTATGAAATACATTTGATAGATTAAGTTAGCTAATTATTTGAATCAGCTGTGTTGTATTAGGGCAAAAAACAAAATGCACACCCCTTAGGGTCCCCAGGGCCGAGTTTGGGAAATGCTGCCCTAGTCCCTACCCCCTAGGCCAGACATGGGAAAACTACAGCCCATGTGATCATTTTGGATTAAAGTTGAATGACCAAAACCAAATAGAAATGAGGGACCTAGGCCTATATGTGTTTTAATAACCAACCATTTGGCATAGATGGGATATGTGATCTATTCTCATTATTTATGCTTTGTGTATGTGTAGAGCCAGCTGACGGTGGTAGCCTCGGAGTGTATATGTGACCAGGGATTCGCTTAGTGCTCTGGTCACCAGCTACTAGTCTCAGATCAAAGACATCACCAAGGGCCTTCAGCAGCAGCACTCTAACAGGGGCAAAGATGAGATCTAGATTATATTATAAACTGGGTGGTTCGAGCCCTGAATGCTGATTCGCTGATAGCCATGGTATGTCAGACCGTATACCACTGGAATGTCAAAACATGTATTTTTACTGCTCTAATTACGTTGGCAACCAGTTTATAAGAGCAATAATGCACTTCGGGGGTTTGTGGTATATGGCAAATATACCACGGCTAAGGGCTGGCTACACACAATACCCCATAATGACAAAGCAAAAACAGTTATTTTGAATTTTTTGCAAATGTATAAATAAATAAAAAATAATAATATATTTACATAAGTATTCTGACCCTTTACCCAGTACTTGGTTGAAGCACCTTTGGCAGCGATTACAGCCTTGAGTCTTCTTGGGCATGACTGCTGTATTTGGGGAGTTTCTCCCAATATTCTCTGCAGATCCTCTCAAGCTCTGTCAGGTTGGATGGGGAGCGTCCCTTCACAGCTATTTTCAGGTCTCTCCAGGGATGTTTGATCGGGTTCAAGTCCAGGCTCTGCCTGGGCCACTCAAGGATATTCAAAGACTTGTCACGAAGCCAATCCTGCGTTGTCTTGGCTGTGGGCTTAGGTTCGTTGTCCGGTTGAAAGGTGAACTTTCGCCCCAGTCTGAGGTCACTCCTCCAGAGTGATTTTCATCAACGATCTCTCTGTACTTTGCTCCATTCATCTTTGCCTCGATCCTGACTAGTCTCCCAGTCTATGCCGCTGAAAAACATCCCCACAGCATGATGCTGCCATCACCATACTTCACTGTAGGAATTGTGCCAGATTTCCTCAAGACGTGACACTTGGCATTCAGGCCAAAGAGGTCAATCTTGGTTTCATCAGACCAGAGAATCTTGTTTCTCAAGGTCTGAGTGACTTTAGGTGCCTTTTACTGAGGAGTGTTGCCTGTCTGGCCACTCTACCATAAAGGCCTGATTGGTGGAGTGCTGCAGAGATGGTTGTCCTTCTGAAAGGTTCTCCCATCTCCACAGAGAAACTATGGAGCTCTGTCAGAGTGACCATCCGGTTCTTGGTCACCTCCCTGACAAAACCCCTTCTCCCCCAACCGCTCAGTTTGGCCAGGGAGGCCAGCTCTAGGAAAAGTCTTGGTGGTTGCAAACTTCTTCCATTTAAGAATGATGGAGGCCACTGTGTTTTTGGAGACCTTCAATGATGCAGGCATTTTTTGGTACCCTTCCCCAGATCTGTGCCTTGACACAAACCTGTCTCAGAGCTCTACGGATAATTCCTTCAACCTCATGGCTTGGTTTTTGCTCTGACATGCACTGTCAACTGTGGGACCTTATATAGACAGGTGTGTGCCTTTCCAAATCATGTCCAATCAGTTGATTTTACCACAGGTGGACTCCAAGTTGTTGAAGCATCTCAAGGATGATCAGTGGAAACCGGATGTTCCTGAGCTCAATTTCAAAGTCTCATAGCAAAGGGTCTGAATGCTTATGTAAATAAGGTATTTCTGTTATTATTTTTTAGAATAAATTTGCAAACATTTCTAAAAACCTGTTTTCGCTTCGTCATTATGGGGTATTATGTGTAGATTTAAAAAAAATCAATTTTAGACTAAGGCTGTAATGTAATAAATGTTGAAAAAGTCAAGGTGTCTGAATACTTTCCGAATGCACTGTATACCACACCCCGTCGGATCTTATTGCTTAATTCTACTCTACTCTATTTGAGTTGAATGGGGGCGTTTCATGCAGACAGAATAAGCGCACTGTCCGTAAGGGCTAAATCCTAACTAGAGATACTATGGCCTTTTCTCAATTGCATAATCCTCGCGTCCTTTCTCCTTGTTGCCTTCTCAAAACTCAATGGATGAAAAGCCAGAGGTCCCTTCCCTCTGACCTATCTTACATTCGGTTTTGAGAAGGAGACGAGGAGAGAGGAAGCAAGGAGTATGCAATTGAGAAAAGGCTACTGTATGCATAACTCAAAATTTAATGTAACTCACGCGTCTTCGATTGATTGAATTTTGGCATAAAGTAATACGGCTGTCACTGTCACAGAGGGTTGGGAACGACAGCTCTCAGATTAACAAGGCCCTGCTGAAGGAGCTGGTCAACTGGGGGAGAAAGCCCATGTCCACTGAGTTTCACCAGAGGTACTGTTTCTCTACTAATCATTTGCTGTTAACATATTTTATTTCTTTGTATTCTCTCTTATGTGTTGGCATGCCAACAAACAAACACTAGTTGGCTACATTTTAAGCATGTGCTGATTAAATACTGTATGTACAGACCTGGATTCAAAGAGTATTTGTTAAATACTCTTGAGTGTTTGATTGAGCCTGCCTGGGGTGGGCAGGGTTTGCACTTTTTGTAGTATTCCCATTGGTTACATTGCAGCCAGGCAACCTCAATCAAGTGCAGCCAAAGTTCACATAAAAAAGCTAAATAAAACAAATATTACTTCAATCCAGGTCTGATGCTGTGAATATATTATACAGAGAAAGGCTCACTCTTTTTTCATTGCACACGACAAGTAATCCTTATATAGAGTTGAACTGCAGAAGAAGAGGATGTTGGAACAGTATGACTTGGAGCTGGACGTTGCGTGTGAAACTTTGAGAGCAAGAAGTTATCCCAGCAAAAAACATGGAGAAATTCAAAGGACAGTTACAGGTAAGAATCACTCTATACAACCTGAATGACATTGTGGTTCTTGATTAGGATAATTTAGATGTGAAAGCAGAGTGTTCATAAGAGTTGGCAAATATTTTATTTGAAGAATGATATATAGTTTACTAATGGTTAACAAACCATTTATGAAAAAACAGTAAATTACCAGCCTTACCAACAGTTACATAATGCATTTTTGTGTTTACTCCATCAGGAGGCAGAAGAGGCCTTCATAGCTAAACTGTCTGCCTTAGCCCGGATCCCACTATCCTGCAAAGAGCTTGACACTGAGGATGACATCATAGGCAAGGACTTGCTATACTACATACACTACACTACATTTTTGCTGTTTTCATGTGAATGTAACCTTTTTTAAACCTCTTTATGTACATTTTTTAATGTTTTATTTACTCTGTGGAGGAGGGTCATTGTTTCAGGGACACTGTAGAAGGACAGAGTAGGACAGGGTTAGCTGACCTTCTCTAGTCACTCGTAGGCTCAGTCACTGGTATACTTTCATTTACAAAGCCATTTTGGGTTCACTGCCTTTTTATTTGGGCATTTTTATTGTTCAGAAATATGGTGGGTACTCTCTTCGTTCGCTGGAGATTATCCTGCTAACTGTTCCACATGTCCGAGCTGAATTTGGTAAAAGCGCTTTTATGTACTCTTGCGCCATAGTCTTGGAACGCCTTACAAAATACTTTTAAACTGGAAGAACTTATCTCGATTGGTATTTTTAAATCACTGATGAATGACCTTGAGACTGATTCCCTGAATCATGTTTTTGATTTGGTGTTTTTGATTTTGTTATACTCTTGTGAATTCTATGGTTTTTACTAGATTACTTGTAGATTTTCATGTTGTTTGTCTGTCATTTTTGTAATGACTTTGGTGCTGCCTATCTTGGCCAGGACGCTCTTGAAAAAGAGATTTTAAATCTCAGTGAGCCCTTCCTGGTTAAATAAAGGTTTAATAATAATAATTAAAAAAATACCTACCTTGTGATCCAGGTACACTCCTACTCTGGAGAACTGAGGGCCTGATACTTTAGTCACAACATTATTGTGTCTGAAACTATAACTACCACTAGAGTAATATAAGGATCCAGGATGTGTCATTGTTTCCGAATTTACTGTCATCATGTAACGGTTTTCTTGGTGAGAAGGAGAGTCGGACCAAAATGCGGCGTGTCTATTGCAATCCATGTTTAATGAAGTAACACACTAAACACAAACACTATCAAAACAATAAACTTAACGAAAACCGAAACAGCCTATACTTGTGTAACCTAACACAGAACAATGACACTAAGGACAATCACCCACGACAAACTCAAAGAATATGGCTGCCTAAATATGGTTCCCAATCAGAGACAACGATAAACACCTGCCTCTGATTGAGAACCACTTCAGACAGCCATAGACTTAGCTAGAACACCCCACTAGCTACAATCCCCATAAATACACACCACAAACAAAAACCCATGCCACACCCTGGCCTGACCAAATAAATAAAGATAAACACAAAATACTTTGACCAGGGTGTGACAGAACCCCCCCCCTAAGGTGCGGACTCCCGAACGCACCTCAAAACAATAGGGAGGGTCCGGGTGGGCGTCTGTCCATGGTGGCGGCTCCGGCGCGGGACGTGGACCCCACTCAATCAATGTCTTAGTCCCTTCTCCTCGCGTCCCTGGATAGTCCACCCTCGCCGCCGACCATGGCCTAGTAGTCCTCACCCAGAACCCCACTGGACTGAGGAGCAGATCGGGACTGAGGGGCAGCTCGGGACTGAGGGGCAGCTCGGGACTGAGGGGAAGCTCAGGAGTGAGAGGAAGCTCAGGAGTGAGAGGAAGCTCAGGAGTGAGAGGAAGCTCAGGCAGGTTGATGAATCTACCAGATCCAGGCTGGCGGGTGGTTTCGGCAGATCCTGGCTGACTGGCAGATCCTGGCTGACTGGCAGATCCTGGCTGACTGGCAGATCTGGAAGAGTCTGGTCGACTGGCAGATCTGGAAGAGTCTGGTCGACTGGCAGATCTGGAAGAGTCTGGTCGACTGGCAGATCTGGAAGAGTCTGGTCGACTGGCAGATCTGGAAGAGTCTGGTCGACTGGCAGATCTGGAAGAGTCTGGTCGACTGGCAGATCTGGAAGAGTCTGGTCGACTGGCAGATCTGGAAGAGTCTGGTCGACTGGCAGATCTGGAAGAGTCTGGTCGACTGGCAGATCTGGAAGAGTCTGGTCGACTGGCAGATCTGGAAGAGTCCATAATGACTGGCTGCTCCATGAAGACTGGCAGCTCTGGCTGCTCCATGCTGACTGGCTGCTCCATGCTGACTGGCAGCTCTGGCTGCTCCATGCTGACTGGCTGCTCCATGCTGACTGGCAGCTCTGGCTGCTCCATGCTGACTGGCTGCTCCATGCTGACTGGCTGCTCCATGCTGACTGGCTGCTCCATGCTGACTGGCGGCCCTGGCTGCTCCATGCTGACTGGCGGCCCTGGCTGCTCCATGCTGACTGGCGGCCCTGGCTGCTCCATGCTAACTGGCAGCTCTGGCGGCTCCTTGCAGACTGGCAGCTCTGGCGGCTCCTTGCAGACTGGCAGCTCTGGCGGCATCCTGCAGACAGGCAGCTCTGGCGGCTCCTTGCAGACTGGCAGCTCCATGCAGACTGGCAGCTCCTTGCAGACTGGCAGCTCCTTGCAGACTGGCAGCTCCTTGCAGACTGGCAGCTCCTTGCAGACTGGCAGCTCCTTGCAGACTGGCAGCTCTATGCTAACTGGCAGCTCTATGCAAACTGGCAGCTCCTTGCAAACTGGCAGCTCCTTGCAAACTGGCAGCTCCTTGCAAACTGGCAGCTCCTTGCAAACTGGCAGTTCTGAACAGGTGGGAGACTCCGGCAGCGCTGTAGAGAAGGAAGGCTCTAACAGCGCTAAACAGGCGGGAGACTCCGACAGCGCTGGAGAGGAGGAGGGCTCCGACAGCGCTGGACAGGCGAGGCGCACTGTAGGCCTGATGCGTGGTGCTGGCACTGGTGGTACTGGGCCGAGGACACGCACAGGAAGCCTGGTGCGGGGAGCTGCTACCGGAGGACTGGGGTGTGGAGGTGGTACTGGAAAAACCGGACCGTGCAGGCGCACTGGAGCTCTTGAGAGCGGTGCTGGCACAGGACGTGCAAGGCTAGGGAGGTGCACAGGAGGCCTGGTACGTGAGACTGGCACCATCTTCACCAGCCGACTAACACGCACCTCAGGACGAGTATGGAGCGCTGACCCAGGTGCCATCAAATCCCCGACACGCTCCGTCGGGCGAATTCCATGTTTAAAACACCAACACAGCAACTCCCTCATTTCTCTCTCCTCCAATTTCGCCATTAACTCCTTCACAGTCTCTGTTTCGCTCACCTCCAACACCGGCTCTGGTTCTGGTCTCCTCCTTGGCTCCTCACGATAAACAGGGAGAGTTGGCTCAGGTCTGGCTCCTGACTCTGCCACACTCTCCCTGAGCCCCCCCCCAAGAAATTTTTGGGGCTGACTATGGGGCCTCCGTCCGCGCCGCCTTGCTTGCTTCGCAAACTCCATTCTCCTATATCCTTCCGCGCACTGCTCCATCGAATCCCAGGCGGGCTCCGGCACTCTCCCTGGGTCGACCGCCCACCTGTCTATCTCCTCCCAAGAAGTATAGTCCATATTGTACTCCACTTTGGGCTGTTCCTGCCTGTTGACACGCTGCTTGGTCCGTTGGTGGTGGGTGATTCTGTAACGGTTTTCTTGGTGAGAAGGAGAGTCGGACCAAAATGCGGCGTGTCTATTGCAATCCATGTTTAATGAAGTAACACACTAAACACAAACACTATCAAAACAATAAACTTAACGAAAACCGAAACAGCCTATACTTGTGTAACCTAACACAGAACAATGACACTAAGGACACTAAGGACACTAAGGACACTAAGGACACTAAGGACACTAAGGACACTAAGGACACTAAGGACACTAAGGACACTAAGGACACTAAGGACACTAAGGACACTAAGGACACTAAGGACACTAAGGACACTAAGGACACTAAGGACACTAAGGACACTAAGGACACTAAGGACACTAAGGACAATCACCCACGACAAACTCAAAGAATATGGCTGCCTAAATATGGTTCCCAATCAGAGACAACGATAAACACCTGCCTCTGATTGAGAACCACTTCAGACAGCCATAGACTTAGCTAGAACACCCCACTAGCTACAATCCCCATAAATACACACCACAAACAAAAACCCATGCCACACCCTGGCCTGACCAAATAAATAAAGATAAACACAAAATACTTTGACCAGGGTGTGACACATCACCTGCTATTCTGATGATGTCTTTAGATAAGACGGCTCTATAAACCTGCCCTTCACTCCTCCCCACCTCCCAGTAACACCCTCCAGACAGACCCTCTCTGCATAGAACCTGGAAAAAGCTGGTGAATCTGTCTGGATGGAAAGGATGGAGTTGGTTTAATTCTGTATTTGTCAACTTTCTGTTCCCCTCAGACAAAGCGAGGTATGTGTGTACTGTGTTTGGGTCCAATGTGAGCTGACATGAATCTAGAAAAAGAGCGGAGACCAATGAGGGGAGTTAGAACAATAAGTTAAGTCAGATACTGGTACTACCTTCTTTGATTATATCAGAGCATAGATCAAATCAGAGCGATACTGTCACGTTCTGACCTTAGTTCCTTTGTTTTGTCTTTGTTTTAGTATGGTCAGGGCGTGAGTTGGGGTGGGCAGTCTATGTTCTTTTTTCTATGATTTGGGATTTCTGTGTTTGGCCTGATATGGTTCTCAATCAGAGGCAGCTGTCAATCGTCTTCCCTGATTGAGAACCATACTTAGGTAGCCTGTTTTCACCCTTGAGTTGTGGGTGATTATTTTCTGTTGAGTGTTTGTATTCTGCACCAGACAGAACTGTTTCGGTTTCGTTTGTTCACATTGTTGTTTTGTATTTCAGCGTTCAGTTTGATTCATTAAATATTAACATCATGAACACATACCACGCTGCGCTTTGGTCCTCACCTTCTTCCATCAACAACGGCCGTTACAGATACCAAGAGCCAGATATTGTGTCTAACTATTATTTGGCTATATATTTCTATCTTATGGTTTATGAGGAGTGTCAACAAAAAGAGACGAAGTTACTTCAGGATAAAGACACTCACATTATAAGAACTGTTCTCTGGTCTTTGGCTTTGGAGGCAGTAGAACTTTCACTGCAGACACACAAACACATTCACAGAGAGAATGTTATGATCATATTACACACACATAAAGCACTGGCTATAAGACCTCATTGGTCTAAAGTGTTTCACAATTTGTTTTAGTATTATTTTCAACCCACCTCTATAGGATATATCCTTTAAGGAATCCTTGTAGTTTAAGTTTCAGCTCAGCAACAGCCTCAGTCACATCTTCAATGTGAAAGAGGATGGACAACAATGCTGGGTAAGTCTGAAGATATACTGGGGCTGGAGAGAGACTGATAACTCGAGAGAGAGGGAGAAAAAAACTGTCAATCTGGCAGCTGCTGGTCTCCTGCCATTGCCCTTGAGAGAGTTTCTCACAGAATGGACAGTAAAGTATCTATTCTATTCTTTCCATATCACCTGTATCAACCAGGAGGAAATGGATGTGATCCTCTATGTTTGAGAGCTGCTCCAGCACAATGCTTCTCCTCCTCAGCTATCTCCTGCTCCAGTTGCCCTATGAGTCCTTCAGCTTGACTCACTTGAGCCTTCTCTTGGACTCTGATCAGCTCCTTCACCTCAAAGCACCTTCTTTCAATGGAGTGGATCAGATCAATAAATATCCTCTCACTGTCCTCCACTGCTGCCTGTGCAGAGCGTTGTTAGGACAGAGAGAGATAAGACAAGACCACTGTTAACTGGGGGCCAATATGACCCTGTTCCCCACATTGGGGCTCAGTAGGATTGGAGAGGGGCCTCTCTCATCGGCTGACTGGAAGAGAGAAGTGGAATTGTCTCCTCTGATCAATAATACTCACCTTGAGAGATTTCACAGCCTGTTGGAGCTCCTTCAGCACATTCACTCTCTCCTGGACTCTCTTCTGGACCTTCTGCTGACTCATGTACAGGTACCTCTGTGGACAGCAGCCTTCATTGAGATGTCACGATATTTGCTCAATAGTATAGTAAAGTGATAGAGCTTAGGGATTCAAATGTTATGGAAGTCCCTTCAAAAAATTATATTATCTATGTTAATAGTTTAATGATTATTGTTTTTACAGTGCATTTATCTGGGAGCTTAGACTGACTTTTGGATAGGATTATGGTGTCTGACTAGAGCATGGGGATATTCTAAGAATCTAGATGAATCAATATACTCCTGGTTTATGATCATATTTTCATCTTTGGACCTCAATTTATTTCATGTGAATAACTATACTACATGACCAAAAGTATGTGGACACCTGCTCGTCAAACATCGTATTTTAAAATCAAGGGCATTCATATGGAGTTGGTCTCTCCTTTGCTGCTACAATAGCTTCCACTCTTCTGGGAAGGCTTTCCACTAGATGTTGGAACAATGCTGCGGGGACTTGGTTTCATTCAGCCACAAGAGCATTAGTGTAACAGCTGTCTTCCTCCTCCTCCTCCTCCTCCGAGGAAGAGTAGTAAGGATCGGAGGACCAATGCGCAGCGTGGTACTTGTTCATGCTCTTTATTAAAACAATCGAACACTGAAACAAAACAAACGACACGTGAAATAACCAAACCGAAACAGTTCCGTGTGGAACACACAGACACCCACCACTCAAAAGTGAAACCAGGCTACCTAAGTATGGTTTTCAATCAGGGACAACGATTGACAGCTGCCTCTAATTGAGAACCATACTAGGCCAAACACAGAAATCCCAAATCATAGAAAAAAGAACATAGACAACCCACTCAACTCACGCCCTGACCATACTAAAACAAAGACATAACAAAATAACTAAGGTCAGAACGTGATAATTAGTGAGGTCAGGCACTGATGTTGGGTGATTAGGCCTGGCTCGCAGTCGGTGTTCCAATTCATCCTAAAGGTGTTCGGTGGGATTGAGGTCAGAGATCTTTGCAGGCCATTCAAGTTCTTCCACGCCGATCTTGACAAACCATTTCTGTATGGACCGCTTTGTGCACGGGAGCATTGTCATGCTGAAATAGCCAAGGGCCTTCCCCAAACTGTGGCCACAAAGTTGGAAGCACAAAAATGTCTAGAATGTCATTTTACGCTGTAGCGTTAAGATATCCATCCACTGGAACTAAGGGGCCTAGCCCGAACCATGAAAAACAGCCCCAGACCATTATTCCTCCTCCACCAAACTTTATAGTTGGCACTATGGATTGGGGCAGGTAGAGTTCTCCTAGCATCTGGCAAACCCAGATTAGTCTATTGGACTGCCAGATGATGAAGCGTGATTCATCACTCCAGAGAACACGTTTCCACTGCTCCAGAGTCCAATGGCGGCGAGCTTTACACCACTCCAGCCAACGTTTGGCATTGCGCATGGTGATCTTAGGCTTGTGTGCGGCTGCTCGGCCATGGAAACCCATTCTATGAAGCTCCCAACGAACAGTTATTGTGCTGACATTGCTTCCAGAAGCAATTTGGAACTCGGTAGTGAGTGTTGCAACCAAGGGCATACAATATTTACACGCTACAGCGGTCCTGTTCTGTGAGATTGTGTGGCCTACCACTTTGCGGATGAGCCTTTGTTGTTGCTCCTAGAAGTTTCCACTTCACAATAACAGCACTTACAGTTTTCTGCCTTAGAGAAATTTGCCAAACTGTTTGGTCGGAAAGGTGGCATCCTTTGACTGTGCCATGTTCAAAGTCACCTTACCCTTTTCTTAGTCCTCTCTGCTGCAGCTGACACTGCATCATGGCTTTTATGTTCATCCATTGTTGAAATATAACAAACCCACTGCTGATTGGTACGGCAATAAATATGCAGCAGTTTGTTATGACGAGAGAAGATCTTCTCCTGTAGATGTGCGGTGACCAGATTGTGTTTATTTAGTCCAGAATTATCATAGTGAGGCTGGGGGTGAGTCTCACAGCAGTCACCAGACATACCAGACAGGACATGAGGGCTTTCTGCTTTCTGGTCCCAGTGCAGAAATCACATGCCACATCTCCAGGTCCATCATCGTACAGAGCAGGAGCAGCCTGGAGTCCTGTCTTCTTCAGTTTTTCCACCACCTCAGCCAAAATGTTATTTTTCCTCAGAGCAGGCCTTGGAGTGAAGGTCTGTGTGCAATGGGGACTGTGTGCAATTGTCATCATCCTGATCCCAGCAGCCTTGAATACAGCTCCTACAGTAACTGTGTCCACAGTGAATAGTAACCAGATCATTCGGTTGATCCAGACAGACAGAACAACAGAACTGGTCCTGGTCCAGCAGAACTCTCTGTTGTGCCATTTGGACTGTTGTTGTTCACACAGACAGAACTCAGAGACTCGAGAAAGTTTGTAGGAGGTACTTCTTGTCTTCTTCTTCTTGTAACTTTCCGATGCATTACTGCCTTTTACAGGTTGGCGTAGGTATTATACATTTATATATCTCATATTCCAGCCTCACACCAGTAAGTGCAGGCCAGTGGTATAGAGAAAAGCCAAAAGCTGTCAAGCTATTTCGCACTGCCGGTCATATTGAACCCAAGAGAGTTTCTAGTGAAATTGTAGCCAGCTCAGTACAATTCCCTCCTATTCTCTTTATACCACCTGCATTATAGCAGGACATGCTGTACAGACTCCTCTTCCCAACAGTTCTCACACTTCCCATCTGTATGTTTCCCTACTAAAGCTAACCCACCTCCCAATCCACAATGACCTAACCTCAGCCGTGTTAACAGGAACCCCATTTCCTTTCTCTCCCCAGGTACCTACTGACCTTCCTCACAGAGTTCTGGATAGAGAAAAACAATCCTCTGTTCTCCTTTCTCTCCCCAGGTACCTACTGACCTTCCTCACAGAGTTCTGGATAGAGAAAAACAATCCTCCGTTCTCCTTTCTCTCCCACTCACGTTGCCACTTCTGAGTCATCCCCTCTGCTATGATGCGCCTACATTCCTCCCTAACGGGACCACCACATCTACCTTCTCCCTCTTCAGAGCTGCCTTAGCTTCCTTATCTGCTGCTTCATTTCCCCCTAACCCCTACATGGGCTGGGACTCACAGAAAACATACCTTACACACCCTTTCTGCCCCACCCCATAAAGTGCCATCAGTAGCTCGATTAACAAATATTTGGATGTGCCCTAGACTTCCATTCGCTCAGTACAACCAGGAGAGTGGCAGTCTCTGAACACAAAATTATCCTGTCAGGCCCCACTTCTTCCACCCACTACAGAGGCCACATTAGTGATAGCATTTAATCAGAAAAGACTGAAAGTCCATCAGACAGCTGCTTACCCTGGTGTATTTGAAACTGGGAAATGTATCCCAAACCCTGCTCTCTCACTACCCGGGACCCCACGCCCACTGTAAATGAGCATCAACCACCCCAGAAGAATCTCCAAAGTCCTCAGCCTGCATTTCATCCAAAGTTGTCATGTCAACAGCCATCATCCCCCTCTTCCTGACCCCCCCCATTCCTGCATTTGGGTCACATACTAGGGGGACTTCCTGGTTCTGAGAGAGATCGAGATTGAGAGAGATTTTGTGGAGTGGCACATTTTTCTACCTCTCACTCTGTATTGCCTGCTATGCACCACCACACCATCCTTGCAAGGAAATCTGGGCAAACTGTAAAGGCACTTAGCTGATTCTGGTAGATGAATTGCCATGTCGGCTCACAAGGTTTAACTCACTAGGACTGATGTCTAATAAAGCAGTTGGTGGCTGACCTAACCAGAGTATCTACATGTAAACCTACTAGAAAACTCAATGGTAATAGAACTGTAAATTAAAGTCACCCATTACAATACAGTAATTACCTTGTAGCAGTGGTTAGAGATGGTTTATAGTTCTTTACTATTGAGGGTGTTGCAACATTATTACCCAGTATCTATATATGAAATTACTCAATAACACCATGGTAAGATATCTGTTGGAGAGAGATCTGTTGGACAGAGCTCATTGTGACCTTGTGTCCCAAAGAGATGAAGAGAGGATTATTAACTATTAAGTTAATTACACAGTATGATGAAGAGAGGATTATTATCTATTAAATGAATTACACAGTATGATGAAGAGAGGATTATTAAATATTAAGTTAATTACTCAGTGTGATGAAAGACGATTATTAACTATTAAGTAAACTACACAGTATGATGAAGAGACGATTATTACCAATTAGGATGATTACACAGTTTGATGAAGAGATGGTTGTTAACTATTAAGGTAATTACACAGTATATTATAATTGTTTTCAAACATTGTACAAACTATTGCCAGAAATTACCTGCTACTATCATGTTATTTCTAGGCAAATGCATCATAATTGATGTACTGTAGAATAAAATCTTATATAAAAGCGCTTTCCTATACCATCCACTCATTTTAGGGATCGAAAGGGATTCCATCATCGGTATATAATAGATTTATTCCTACATGGCTGACAGGTGAAACTGACAGAGATGTAGAAGCTGAAAGCTTTCCTCTCCTCTCAGTCTAATGGGGTTTTAAGTATTGGCCTTTATGGATGCTAATGTTTGCTAATGATGACAGATCCAGGAGAACTGGCCGGTGTGTGTGTGTGTCTGATCAGGTCGTCCACGCCTTGTGGTTTACTGTCAAGCTAGATGTTGTTGAGGAGTCTGAATTATGAAATCATACATTTTTAATCTGTTTTCTCCTTTACACACTCAAACACACTTTTGTCATCTGACAGCCTAAAAGAAACACTCCCACACTCCATCACACACAGAGATATATTGTGCCAACCTTTATTTTAGGCTAGTGTATGATTAATATGATTAGCCTACATGTAGCCTCTAGTTTGTGTTGACATTTCAGGTGTCATAAAGCTATCCTATTCGGGGAGATTATACTTAGTTGAATGGATGCTTTTTTGAGGCTCCTTTGGGGACTTAGGGACTAGTGAGAGGATGACCTGGTTTCTAATTTTCTACTCTCAGCCTGGTCTGTAGCTACCCGTTTTAACAGAGCTCATCCAGGCAGATGAGAATTAACTGTGCAGTGGATTGGATCTTTCTTTCCAAAGGAATATCGTCCTTTTATTAATCTGCAGACAATATGATACCTGAGGTTGTTTTGCGATTCTCAAAGCCAGTGCTGTTATTCTAACGGAGGTGCTGCTGTTGTAATTCAACTCTTCTCTGTCCAGAGATAACAGGTAGGCTAGCTAAGTCTCCGACTTTGTGTGACTGTTATTTAAATCCTGACTGTTGATAAAATATTGTTTCTAAATAGGCTAGCCTACTTTAAAGGATTTTCAACCTTTTCAACAAGCACAAGTGAAGATGATTTCATGTTCTCATGGGATGGATTATTAATTGACACAGACTGGATTGACTCCATGACTGTTTGATTCTGCTCTCCCAATTGTTAAACTTTTAGTGCTTCTGAGATGGCTTAAAAACTACTACATTATCAGATTAATGTATGTCATATGTGCTATTTTATTTGTTTAAGATGTATTTTAAAACGCTGCTATTTAAGTTTGGCTTTTCATATAGCCTAGATTTTTTTTCTGGTTCATTTCGAGTTAACCGGTGTACAGTATATGATAGGCTATGCAGCATTTCCTCGTCATATCATCTGGTCAGTTATTTTAAGGCTCAAATTAAGGTCACTTGCTGTAAAGTGTGACTCTCGGTGAGATAGATATTTTTACGTTACTGAAGTAAAACACCAGGGTCCACATATTTTTGGTTTGAATTAAATACAATTGCAAGAGGGTGCCTGCTTCATTAATTGGCTATAGATTGTGATTTCTTGTTATTTTGATATATGATAAATAATATTCTACTAATATGTTATTTAGGCTAGCACACACTTTAAATTCCAGAGGTTTTACTCTGGCTTAGTGGTATTCAAGTGGTAATAAATTAGTGGTATTTATCCTAGGAGTTATTTCCAACCACTTTGATTGTTCTCACATCTCCTGTTGATTTTATTGTTGATATGAAGGTGATATTGGCTCATGGCCAGCCTGCAACAGGAGTACCCCCTGGTCCTGCTGGGTATTCTGGAGGAGCTGGCCGCTATGCGCCACTGGCTCTCCTTCCAGGACCTGTGTCGAATGGTCAGCACCCGCTTCGACCTGCAGCACCTCACAGAGCTTAGGAGCCTGCTGTTCTCCGCAGCCTGCCGCGACCCATGTTTCCCCGCCACCCTCTTCAGAGACAGGGTCACCCCCAAGGGACTGGGGACATCCCCGATAGGCGTGGCAGCTGACATCGTCACTATATTCAACCTCATTCAAATGACGGGTGGGGCTCCCGATGAGGCCCAGGCTGCTCAGCCAATAAAAGCCAAGCCCGCCCCTCACATCGACCAATCCCCAGAGCCCTCTTTGCAAAGCTCTTTGCCCATCACTGACAAAGTGAGATTCTCCAGATGTGATAGGGTGCGCACACTTTCAGACTCTCAGACCATCTCAGGCCCCATCGACCCAAGCTTGCTCTGGCCCAAATCAAATTACTCGTTCCGCAAGCGTGCCAGTCTCCCTCCCGATCCCCTCTCTCTTGTCTCCTCATCCCCTCCGAGCCGTGCCAGGGCTGTGTCTTTCGACTGGCGCCACAACACCCCACTGTTCGCTGGCAGCGGCAGCATCCCAGGCATGCAGAGCATCTACCTCCCCCTGGAGACGGACAGCGAGTCCTCCAAAGATTCCCTGAGCGGAGACTCGGCACCCAGAGATCCCGGATCGGAGCCGGGATCAGAGCCGGGATCACAGCCGGGATCGGAGCGGCATTCTTGCGTGAAGAAGAGAGACATCTTCAAGAAGGACTTCCACAACCAGTCTCAACTGGTTCCCCAGGTGACCATCAGTACTGAGTCTCAGACTCCAAGAGGAGGAGTAGGACGAAGAGGGAGGCAGGAACTGTTTTCCAACCGCAGCTTTGAACTGCTATCTAACCCGTATCCTTCCCCCACTGTTGGTCGGTCTTCGCCGGAGCGCCGGGCCAAGCATGAAAGCTTGGACGACCTCCAGGACTCCACATACTTTGGCCCAGGGGATACTATTCAAGAATGGTCCCCCCTCCACCTCCAACCCCCCAGGGCCCAGAGGCCAGGATGGGCCGACAAGAGCCTGAGTCTGGACGACAGGGAGGTGGGCTTAGCGGGGGTGGGTTTGGATGGCTCCGAGGGCTCTCTTCAGGTTAGACTCACTCCCAGCCCAACCACCAACGTTGGTGGTGGGTTGTCCCCTCCAAAGGGATGGGAGGGGAACACCATTCCCGCACTTGGAGGAGGGGGGTTTACGGCCTGCAGCAGGGGCACCCAGACCGACACCATGCCAGACCCCCGGCGCCTGCGGAGCCTGGTGCACGCCGACCGGCTGTCCTTCATGACCTCGATGGATGACCCCGACATGATGGGCGAGGATGACATCAGCGCCATCTTCCGCTTCCTGGATGACATGAGCATGTGCGGCTCCACGGGGGTCCTCCACCCCCACGACGTGGGCCCCTCGGCAGCCCAGGACACCCCAGAGGCACGGCGTGGCCGCCTGGGCCAGCTCCAGAAGCTCTTTCACTCCCTGGATGGCAGCGACGATGGCGGCCTCAAGGCCAGCGTATGTAAACTCCTCCTGAGAATGGGCCAGATCGAGAGACGCCTGGAGTCGCTGTCCGAGGTCAAGGCCGAAATCTCCCAAGTTCTTTCCTTCCTCCAGCGACTGGATGAGAAGATACAAGAGCAGGCCATTAGAGGGGGAGGAGGGAGTGGAGGTAGGTGGCTGGGACCGCCCAGCGGTGGTGGGTCTTCCCTGGGTAGCCTGAGCCATTCGCTCACTCCTGGGTCTGGTGGCTCCTCGGAACCCCAGCCCCTGTCTGTGTCTGGGCATTCGTTTGGCAGCCTGGACTTCAACCAGTGGGGTAGCAGCCAAGGGAAGACAGAGACAAACGGAGGTCTGAGCGAGACCGAAGGGGGGAAGAAGGGGGTGCTCTCTCGACTGGCCTCCTCCAAGCCTGAGGAGAAAAATGGCGTAGACTCCAAACGGCCGAGCGTCGTCTCCAACTTGTCTGCGCGGGATTGGACGGTGTCGTTCTCGAAAAGTAAAGATGGGAAGGCCCAGCCCGGGAAAAAACGGCAGGTGATGTACGACCTAAGTCAGTGCAACAGTGTATGTCAGTGTGTGTTTGTGGGTGTGTGTGTTGGTATGCATGCATCAATTTGTTTCGAAATGTTTGGATTCGGTTGGGAGTAAGTGAGTATGTGTGTGTTATTGAGTGTGAACATTTTGTTAAGTCGGGAGTTTAACTGTGTGGGCTGTGAAGCAGTCTCAGGGTCTAACCTGTTATCTGCTCTGTATTTTTGTGTGTTGGTGTTTGGGCCGAGCCTGGTAAAGGAGACTGGCTGCTACTTCTCACGTTTCATTTCACATTAAGTTATCCAGAATGTGAGCTATTGTAAGATCAGTCGGGTTCAGTTGTGGAAAAAGTACTCAATTGTCATACTTGAGTCATTTTCTATTAAGGGATCTCTACTTTTACTCAAGTAAAAGTGAGTCACCCAGTAAAATACTACTTCAGTAAAAGTCTAAAAGTATATGGTTTTAAATTTACTTTAAAAAGTAAAAAGTTAACATAAATGCTATACCAAAAATTCTGTATATTAAGCAAACCAGATGGCACAATTCTTGTTTTTTTGATAGCAATGGGCACACTCCAACACAGACATAATTTACAAACACAGTATTAGTGAGCCCGCCAGATAAGAGGCGGTAGGGGTGACAATGCATTATATTTATAAGTGTATGAATTGGACCATATTGTTGTCCTGCTTGAGCATTCGATACGTAACAAGTACTTTTGGGTGTCAGGGAAAACGTATGGAGTAAAAAGTACATACAGTGCCTTGCGAAAGTATTCGGCCCCCTTGAACTTTGCGACCTTTTGCCACATTTCAGGCTTCAAACATAAAGATATAAAACTCTATTTTTTTTGTGAAGAATCAACAACAAGTGGGACACAATCATGAAGTGGAACGACATTTATTGGATATTTCAAACTTTTTTAACAAATCAAAAACTGAAAAATTGGGCGTGCAAAATTATTCAGCCCCCTTAAGTTAATACTTTGTAGCGCCACCTTTTGCTGCGATTACAGCTGTAAGTCGCTTGGGGTATGTCTCTATCAGTTTTGCACATCGAGAGACTGAATTTTTTTCCCATTCCTCCTTGCAAAACAGCTCGAGCTCAGTGAGGTTGGATGGAGAGCATTTGTGAACAGCAGTTTTCAGTTCTTTCCACAGATTCTCGATTGGATTCAGGTCTGGACTTTGACTTGGCCATTCTAACACCTGGATATGTTTATTTTTGAACCATTCCATTGTAGATTTTGCTTTATGTTTTGGATCATTGTCTTGTTGGAAGACAAATCTCCGTCCCAGTCTCAGGTCTTTTGCAGACTACATCAGGTTTTCTTCCAGAATGGTCCTGTATTTGGCTCCATCCATCTTCCCATCAATTTTAACCATCTTCCCTGTCCCTGCTGAAGAAAAGACGGCCCAAACCATGATGCTGCCACCACCATGTTTGACAGTGGGGATGGTGTGTTCAGCTGTGTTGCTTTTACGCCAAACATAACGTTTTGCATTGTTGCCAAAAAGTTCAATTTTGGTTTCATCTGACCAGAGCACCTTCTTCCACATGTTTGGTGTGTCTCCCAGGTGGCTTGTGGCAAACTTTAAACGACACTTTTTATGGATATCTTTAAGAAACGGCTTTCTTCTTGCCACTCTTCCATAAAGGCCAGATTTGTGCAATATACGACTGATTGTTGTCCTATGGACAGAGTCTCCCACCTCAGCTGTAGATCTCTGCAGTTCATCCAGAGTGATCATGGGCCTCTTGGCTGTATCTCTGATCAGTCTTCTCCTTGTATGAGCTGAAAGTTTAGAGGGACGGCCAGGTCTTGGTAGATTTGCAGTGGTCTGATACTCCTTCCATTTTAATATTATCGCTTGCACAGTGCTCCTTGGGATGTTTAAAGCTTGGGAAATCTTTTTGTATCCAAATCCGGCTTTAAACTTCTTCACAACAGTATCTCGGACCTGCCTGGTGTGTTTCTTGTTCTTCATGATGCTCTCTGCGCTTTTAACGGACCTCTGAGACTATCACAGTGCAGGTGCATTTATACGGAGACTTGATTACACACAGGTGGATTGTATTTATCATCATTAGTCATTTAGGTCAACATTGGATCATTCAGAGATCCTCACTGAACTTCTGGAGAGAGTTTGCTGCACTGAAAGTAAAGGGGCTGAATAATTTTGCTTTTTCTAAGACTGTAATCAGTCATTTTCAATTTAGGATAAGAAGGCAAGAGAAGGTCTGCTTGTGTGTATCCAGTTTGATCACGTTTATTCCAATATGACAACTCTTGTTTCTGCCTTTACGTTTGCTCCATGCAGATGGACCAATCAAAGAACTCCGCCCAGAGTCATAAGCTCCCCCTTCAAAAACACTCCCACCTGGTGGAGCCAGTATTCAGTTCCTCTCTCTTGCGTCAGAAGGGTGGCGGGTTGACCAATCCTGGGTTGTCCTCTGGGCTGCCCTGTGACCCCAGATTGGCTGGGGGGAGAGGAGGAGCCCCGGTCTGGACCGTGGAGGACAGAGAGGCCAGAATGTCCCCTCTGGAATTGCAGGTACATTAGGACCTTGTTGGCCTTTTGGTAACACTTTCCTTTAATTAAACCACAGACCACATTTAATCAGCTTGCCGGCCATATCTGGCCCATTGGCCCCAGGTTTGAGACCCCTGCTTTCCAAGAGGAAATATTTTGTTGTTATTATGAGCACTTAGAATGTCTTATTATAAGCTTAAATGTATTAATATGCTGTTTATTCAACAGACTGAAAACAGATGTTATTCAATCAGGGTCATAAAGCATTTGGTAAAGTTTCACAGAACTTTCTCCTAAAATGATATAAACCAGGATTAGTCATTGAATCTTTACAACAGAAAACGTATATTCAGAAAATGTATATTCACTGGGATCCAAATGGAACTCCCAGTGAATAAGACTTTTAGGAAGAAACTCGAACAGTTATCTATCTGACTGTCTAACATCTGGCATGATAGAGTGGTGGCGGCCTTATGTTTTGTCTCGTAGGCCCAGGAGTCTCTAAACCCCAATAATCTGGAGTTTTGGATGGAGGACATCTACACGCCAGGTTACGACACACTATTGAGGCGCAAAGAGGCTGACCAGCGCAGAGCCAAAGCCTGCAAGCTGGGGGCGCTCATCTTCACAGCCGTTACCATAGTCCTTGTCATCGTCATCCCCATTGCCACAATGAGCTCCTGAGGCTCTGATTGGATATCAGACAGGAAACCTCCAAACAAAGACTGACATGATTGGTTGATTAGTGATGACGAGGTGCAGGGATTCGGAAGTCTGAATGCAGTGTTTATCTGATATGTAACCATTTTTTCATATAACGATGTAGGGGACTAGTATGCCCTACATATACCATGCTTTGCACCACTTCTCTCAGGAGAGAGTAATAACAAAAGACAAAGCTAAACTAATGCAAACTTTTTGTGAATCCCCATGTTATCACAGTCATTTATGCCCTTGAGTGCTATTTTGGCCTTATCCTTTTGCCCACAAACCCTACAGGGCTAATTTCTTTCAAGCACAACTGAAAAAATTCTAAATTGTAAAAAGCACAGCATTTGTGTGGGTCTACTGTCTGACTTTGAATGCCTTTGTTTCTCATTAAGCAGTATGGTGCAGTAAGTTATGTTGAATAAAACAACTTTGTTGTCATAGTGGTTTTTCAAGAGTGGGAAATCTGGGATTTCTGCTATTTTTCGCTGGCTAAGGCAATGTATTTGTTTCATGAGATATGCCACCCCTGTTTGCAGGTCCGGTCCTTGCTGTTCTGTGCCCTAGGCAAGACCAAAAAATGCCATCCCCCAAAACTAGAATAGTGCCAGTAAGCAAAATCACATTGAAAAGTCATCTAAAATATGTATTTTCCAGACATAGAAGTTAGGTTCAATTTAGGTCTGAATGAAAGGTGAAAATATGTATTTTCCATACGTTTAAAATACATATTTTCCAGGACATTGAAAAATACATATTTTCCTGACGTTGAAATAAGGTTTATTTTCGGTTCTATTGAAAGTTGAAAATACATATTTTCCTGACGTTGAAATAAGGTTTATTTTCGGTTCTATTGAAAGTTGAAAATACTTATTTTCCTGATGTTGAAAATACGTATTTTTAGGATGTTGTTTGTTAACATGACAGTACATTTTTTTTAGGTTATGTTGTGTGATCGGAGAAACCTGCATGATGTAAAAAGTGTCTTAGGTTAGGCTATTTGAATGAAGAAACCTGCATGATGTAAAAGAGTGTCCTTGTCATTCAATTGTCATATATTTTATCACCAGCCTGTAGGCTACAGAAAAGGCAACTTGCTCTTTCTACCATATCCTATATCTGCTACACAGGCATTTTTGTCCCCCACAGTTTTACCATTGGAATGTGATACAAAACTAGGCAACGGTGTGCTTCAGGACCATGTGGATGCCTCAGAGCGGTCGGGTAGGCTGTTTGGAGTGTTTATCCGACTGGATAAAAACATTACAATAATTATAATTTTGTCCCCCCCACTTCTAAAACCAAAGTTGCGCCCCTGCTACTACATGATTTATGTTTTACATTGGTGGAGCGCCACAGCAATGCGTCTCTCCAACAGAACCCCGGAGAGGCATGCCGGGAATGGACAAGCAAAATATTTTGTGGCGCTGCCTTTGACAAAGTGGGCACTGCTGATCACAGGACGGTATCAATGTTCACCTAAAAAGCCCATATGCTACTGGTTGAAAGAAATGTCCATTGTTTTGGGGCCGGATAGTGTGAGGTTTTATGTGTTGTTGTTGGAGGTGCATCTTGGTCAGTTTAGCTCAGAAAATGCCGCCCTCATCAATCTGCCGCCATAGGCGGACGCCTAATCCTGCCCAATGAGCGGGCCTGGCCGTGTGCCTGTTTGTTTAGTTGTTGTTGATGTTTTGGCTATAGGGGATATGGAAAAAGGAATCCTCTGCCAGGAACCACTTTGTGAATAGGGGATTCACTGTGTAATCTAATTTGTGTGATACCACTCTACCATGTTACTGTATGTACACACACACGCATGCACACGCATCACATGAATAAAATCGAGTCCTGTATAATACACAAAGCTAAAGTTCCTATGACGTGATTGCCAGGGAACCTCACCCACCCACACACGCAGAATGTTGAGAGCATTGCTTCCTCTTAAGTGGATGTGTGTCGACGAAGTGGTCCCCTCGAGTCTAGTTGCAGATCCATTACCGTTGTTGTGTTGGAGCCACAGGAAAGCTGTTGTGCTCAGCACAACGCTGCCAGTCTGTGGGGATTCAGTAATAGTAATGACCTGAAACTCTCCACACCCTTGGATCCCAAACGTATCAATGGGACCCATCTAAAGCTTTTGGGTCTTTTCCAGTGACCCACTAAATACAGAAAAGCTAGATCCCTATTTTAAGGAACAACACAAAAGGGGTTTCCTGCAGTCAAACATCTTTGCTCATACCGGATGCATTTTATGCAATTCTACGTAATTTTACATGACTGGAGGCTTTGGCAGAATATTTTTTCATACCGCACAAATGATCAAAATGACAGGCTACTTTGACACTAACAAACTGAGAATCTGAGATCAATAAAAATGACCTTGTTTGGAATGCATCAATGGCCTAGACCTAGGTGTGTGGAGACATATTGGCTACAATATGATAAGGAAACTATAGTCCTTAAAATGCTTTCCAGTTTCACTGACCCACCCAATGATGAGCACCTCTCTCGCTGGTGATAGCCAATGCACTGGTGCCAAAAGCCTATCTTACTCTTCTTTTACTTTGTACACTAATATTTGGAAGTTGATCAAATATTTTGGTAGCCTACAGCAGGCTCATGTCTATCAGAGCAGAGAAAGGGAGAGAGATCATATAAAGTGATTATCATTCTAGTTCTGTGAGAGACACATGTGCTCTCCTCATGCAGCCACCACCAGGCGTTGGTCTCAAACATGCTGTAGGTTACAATGTTACGCAAACCATAAGCCCAGGTCGGCCCAACTCTTAGAATATCAGGACCAGGCTGAAAATCTACTTTTTCACACTGTGTTTTTAAGGGGGAAGGAGAATTAACGAAGAGGCAACTCGAATGAACTTTGATCTCTTTTATTATAATTTATACATGACATGAGGTATCGGATACAGATAGGTACCGGAAAAAAAACAGATGTGCCGACCCTGTTCTGGCAGGATCCAGCTCAAGATAAGCACTTTCACAATTAAAAACATTATTATTTTTAAATATCAGATTCTGTGACAAACAGTTTTGTTATACATTATTTCAGTCTTCTGTGATGTATATAAAGTGTAATATTGGAATGCAAATTCAACATGGAATATATCTACAGAAGTTAACTGTTTGTCTGTTACCCTCATTGTTTTATTCCTGAGTCTGATAGTGACCCTCACGGGGAAGATGAAGGCTTTTTCTCCTGTACCCTCTTTACTATAAAATACTTGATCCAGCCACACTGTGTTACAGGTAGTCTCATGTTTCACTCTAATCAGTTTAACTCATGTGTGAACACATGCTTGTAGGTGGCGGGAAGCCCTATCAGCATCATATGTCTGGATAGTATGCATTAGAGTTGCAGGATTGGTCTGTGTTTAAGTGCTACAGTGGATGGAATATTGTGTGTACAAAGAATGCGTACAGATTTAAGTGATGTAGGGCAGAAGGAGTGGTGTGTTTTAATCGAAATCTGTTGGTAAAACTCTTCACTGACATGATAGGTGGTGGCTTATTTCCCAAAATGCCTTCTCTGGGTTGTTTGGTAATGCAAAGTCAATTCATATTCTCTTTCCATATCACAGTCTTTGTAAGACGGATGCCAAGCTTCCTAGAGAGGAAACTCACTAACTTCTCTAGTCAGTCCAAGACAAAGTAGACTGATTTGAGAGGAAAGAGAGCGTTCCCGGCAGTTAATTGATGCTTGATTAGTGGAATATTTGCCGAGCCACGGAAAGGGCCTCTAGCTGTTGTCTAAATAATAGATATAGACAAAGAGTCAGTATTATTGACTGACAAGTCCAATGTTCTCAAATCAAGACTAATGGATCTACAGTAGTGGAAGGACAATGTGAAACACAAAGAAGACAATTATGAGTGAGCGAATAGCATAGCAGGGTTAATGCTCGTGGTGTGTGTACAGGTGTGTGTTTGCCTATTTGCATTTTGTCCTATTTTTTACAAACACATACAATTTTGATCCAAATGTGTTTGTATGTTAGCGTGTGTCCGCAAGTGAGTGAGTGTCTGTCCTCCTCATTATATGGCACAGTAAAGCTGACGCAGGGCCCAGATACGCCAGCATGGTTTGATTAATGATGCTGTGGGGTATGTCCCATGTGTGACAGACAAACTAAAGGAGAACAGGCAGCAGTGTCTGAGTAAAGACCTGATCATTCACAGACATTCCACCCTATATCTCTTTGGTGTCTTTCACCCCAGAGCCTTGAAGAATGTAACATGGAACATTTCTCTCTAATATATTCTCTATTTGTTTCTACCAACACTGGTTTTTACAAGGCAGTTGTAGGTTCCCTATTCCAGGGTTTCCCGAACTCAGTCCTGGGGACCTCCCTGGGTGCACATTTCATTTTTTTGCTCTAGCGCTACACAGCTGATTCAATTAACCAACTCATCATCAAACTTTGATGATTTGAATCAGCTGTGTAGTGCTAGAGCAAAAAACAATATGTGCTCCCAGGGGCCCCAGGAGCGAGTTTGGAAAAATCTACCCTATTCGAATGTATTTAGCCTCTCGTTGTGAGCGTAGTTACACTCCAATTCTCATGGTGGCGATAATGCCCAAATAGCTGCCATCTGCTTAGTCAGAAAACCCACCCGAAGAAACGCTTTCTTTCACGGCGCCAGGTTTTTGAAACGCTTGGAAAAGTTGGACCAGACAGGTGTGGTAGCTTGCGTTGCTAGAGACAACGTAGCCCACTTATTGTCACGATTTACAATAGATGTTGCCTTTGATAGCAGCTGGAAACATCCGCCGTGGGACACTGTTCCAGGAAGGACCAAAGTCCGTAAGTATCTGCTCATGTTTGTTTTCAATATTTGTATTTAAAAAAAAAATTAAAGTTAGCAAAGGTTAGCTGGCTATAGTAGCTAATACCCTGCTTGCTTGCTAAAAAGTGGAGGTGAGTCCGTTTCAATCTGTTTAGCTAACTTTGGCAGCTAGGCTAGCTATCTATTATTTATAATCTTGCTAACGTTATAACTACCTACCAAATAAATAAAGTCGGAGAGAAAAGGCTATACTAGAAACAGAGTTTCTAAAACATACTGTACTCTCTTTGATAGAAAGTCTTTGAAGTCCCCTGCTGGGTTTCTGTCACGTGCATTATCAGGACATGGAATCGATCGTGCTGAACCTGCACAACCATTTCCAGAATCTTTGTGCATGCTCCGATATTCTCAATGAGGGCCTCGAACCACGTAAGTGACCAGTGTAGCATGCTTTTGGTGGATTGCTGAATCAGTGCCCATGCCATTGCATATCAGGGATGGGAGGTTTTCAGCAGACCAGAAACTCGTTGAAAAACCATGTATAATGACATTGAACGATTAACTAGCAACTGGAGGTTTGCTGGTTTAAGTTTTCCAGGTGCCCTTGCACAAGACACTTAATGACCCCAAAACTGAAAGGGGGGTGGAGGTAGGTTTTAAAAAAACGCTAAATCATCTAAAATGGATAACAAAATTACCTATTGCTCATTCACTTAGACAAGGCGAACCCTTGCCCATCTCTGTTGCCACCTACCTGAAAGAATGTTTTGAAATGCAAAACAAATATATATGTTTCCTTGAAGACGTAATTAGATATGCCTATCCTGTTTCGGAACGTTTGATTCAGTTTTGTGTTTAGTGAATATGACCCAGATTGTTCAGGTTCAGAAAGGGATCGTAACCAAGCCTACCGTCATCATGTCTTTCAGGTTAACCACCATAGATGAATCTGCTTCCTTGTTGTCAGACATTAGCTATGACAAAACAGATGATTCTCTGGGGGACATTTGTCTTGGACATCATAGTGACACATCACAAAAATACATGAAAACAATATGCCAAAATAGAAAAAGTGACTAACATATATAGCCACACTAATAGTACCTATATAAACATGAACTATTGGGTTGTCATCGCTCTATATTTCCTGTAGGATTGGGACTCTTCTGTGATGAGGACAGTGCAACTGAGAGAACTGCAGAAAAGGGTAACTGGATAGTTACTTTTTAGTTTAGAGCTTGACAGATCATCAATGGAAATGTAGGTACATTTTTTTGTTATTTTATATCTAAAGTGTCTAGTCAAGGTTAGTGTGGGAATGTAGTGCTACAATGCGCAGTCATTTGGAAGTACTGTTAGCTCAGTCATTCCTATTTGTTTCCACAGCGTTCCTCCAGAACCCTTGCTGAGCCTCCACAGCAGGTGGTGAAGAAACCCCGCTCCACTGGCCGTACTTCCGAGAGGGTACTACACAATGCATTGCCTGACCACTCGCCCTGAATTTAATTCCTTTGTTTCTATTGATCGCTACATTCATTCAGTCTGAAACTGCAATCCTAGAAGTTGTTTGTGTGACTTCAAAATGAGGGGTATTGAACAAAATAAATGAATAAGTGATTGGATCTTCTCTAACCAATCGAAGTTGATAACGTCATGTAGGCTGGCTCCAACCCAAAGAATTGGTTTCTGGGACCAATCAGAACAGTCAGAATGTGTTTGCATTCTAGACATGTTTTATTTATTTTTATTTAACCAGGTAAGTTGACTGAACATTCTCATTTACAACAACGACCTAAGGAATAGTTACAGGGGATAGGAGGGGGGAGGATGAATGAGCCAATTGTAATCTGGGGGTGATTAGGTGGCCATGATGGTATGAAGACCAGATTGGGAATTTAGCCAGAACACCGGGGTTAACACCCATACTCTTACGATAAGTGCCATGGGATCTTTAGTAACCACAGAGAGTCAGGATACCTGTTTAACGTCCCATCCGAAAGACGGCAACCTACACAGGGCAATGTCCCCAATCACTGCCATGGGGTGTTGGGATGTTTTTTTAGACCAGGGGAAAGAGTGCCTCCTACTGGCCCTCCAACACCACTTCCAGCCGCACCTGATCTCAAATCAAGGTACAGAATAGGACCATCAATGCTTAGCTTCTGAAGCAAGCCAGCAGTGGGATGCAGGGTTTTCAGCAGGCAAATTCCAACTAATCGTAGAGAAGAACTGTCGGTTTGGCTGGAGCGGTGTGGATGGGTATCCAGGCAACTCCATGCAGGCTTCTGAAGTTAATGCCAATGTAGCTAATGCTACAGAAAAACAGAATTTCTAACCGTAGTCTCACTTGATTTGGATAGCACTCGGCACACTGCTATTCAATGTGTTGAATTTCAGTCGAAAGACCCATTTCCCGCCCGTGAAAAGTTGCGTGCTCAGTTTGGCACCAGAAAGAGGCTTGTTTACATTGAAGTGAATTTGACAACATCCAAAATCAGATGCAGCACATTTAAGTTAACAAAGTAGTCAGATGGTTATCATCTCCAACATTGCAGATGTCAGAGGATTGATTACCTAGCCACCCAAGCGAGACAAGGTAAAATATCACAAATAGAGCTAGATAAAGCCAGAATATACTTGTTGAACATACAGTAGCTATAGCCATTGTGGGTTTTCATGGTCATCACTCACTGCTAAGTTTGTCAAGGTCCCAACATCGGAGTAAAGCTATTCTGCCACAGGGTTTTTGATGTTAGCATGTGCGCGCATCACTTGAACGTTTGCATGTAAACAAAACATTGCTCTGTAGACCTTTATCAGTTGTTTCAAATTGTTAAAAAAAAATAATGCTTCTGTTTTGCTTTCTCCTTTTTCAGCATTATTTCATGTGACTCAAGTTTTATATATGTATTATTACAGTTGAACGAGTCCATAGTGACCAAGACCACCATCACAGTGCCTGTCAATGGAGGTCCGGTAGAGGCCTTGTCCACCATGGAGACAGTGCCTGGCTACTGGACAGGCAGCCGGAAGAGGACCAGTGAGACGACACTAACAAGCCTGTAGTACCTCATTCTTGACAGCCATGTTCAGATGCGCACAATGTATTAAAATTAGAAGAAAATTAAGTAGTTCTTCCAGTTTGAGGGGTAAAAACTTGACGTTCTCTTGTTTTTCCAGCTGCTCAGGGCTGGGACACCACTTCTATTGACCAATCAGAGGCAGCTAGCGAGGCTTCCAGCACCCCATGCAGTAAGGCTCCGCCCCCAACCAAAACACCCAGAGCCAAAGTGGGGGCCCGAAAGCACGAGTTCCTTGCCAAAACGGTACATGTTCTGTTATTACTTTTGTCTGTAATACACTTGTTGTTCTGTGGGGATCTAATTAGCATAATACCATCCATCAGTTTAAAATAGACATGTTCTTTTTGCATTGGATGCGTCTCAATCCACCGCATCTGCCTATGTCGTACTCCTACATCAGGTGACACAGCTACAGCGATGTTTGTCAGACCATGAAAATCGGTGTCTCATGAAAACGTCTTTAGCGTCCGAAAGGTTTGGCCTACAAACCTGTGTCACCAGCGTCCGTCTGTCCCGTCCCCTCTCCTCCCCTCTGTCTGTCCCGTCCCCTCTCCTCACTCAGGTCAGAGTTCTGTGTGCCGTGTGGAAGGAAGACCAAGTTTGGGAAGCTCTACCTGAGGTGCCAGGACTGCAGGCTGGTGGCTCACCCAGAATGCCGCGACCACTGCACCCTGCCGTGTAACCCTATCTCTACAGGCAGCACCCCCATCAGGACCAGAGAGGTAACACCTGGGGAGTTAGTTATATATTCTTAGATTGACAACACTTCATATTTGCAATGCTTATACAGCAATAACTAATAATAATTTTGTATTTATGATTCAGGGTCCTGGGTATGGTTAGATGGATTATGACTGGTTTGTATCACACCATATGTGTTTAGAATGCCTTCTCCAAATGTCCCATGTCATGAGTGTTTATCTTGTGTTGCAGCCAAGCACCCTTGCAGACTACGCTCCCTCCTCCTCTCCCATGATCCCTGCCCTGGTGGTCCACTGTGTCAAGGAGATTGAGCACAGGGGTTTACACGAGGTGAGCAGCCATTTCGGCACTTAAATGTTGCCACTTTAGCACATACAAAATTCACTTTACTTTTTTTTTATGCATATCAGCACTTTTTACAAATGTTTTGTTTTTACCTTGATAATTTCCATTGAACTGATGTCATCATTCCTATCCTGACTGCCAGTTAATATTCCATCCCATTCTTTCTTTCTCTCTCCCTCCCTGTCAGATGGGTCTGTACCGTGTGTCGGGCGAGGGGCGCACAGTGAAGGAGCTGAAGAAGAGCTTCCTGCGGGGGAGGACAGTGCCTGTCCTGGCCAAGGTGGAGGACATCCACTGTGTCACGGGCCTCCTCAAGAACTTCCTGAGAAACCTCCCGGAGCCTCTCCTCACCTTCCGCCTCAACCGTGACTTCATGGAGGCTGCAGGTCCATCTTCAGCTGTTGGCTGACGCATTGGTTTCTTTACCTTGTAAGTAGTCTATGGAGCTTTTCTTATGTTACTCCTCTTGTTTTGAACACAGAAATCCAGGACAATGACAATAGCATGTCGATGATCTACCAGACCATCAGTGAACTGCCCCATCCTAACAGAGACACTCTGGCCTATCTGTCCATCTACCTGCAGAGGTATGACAGAGCTTCAATCCACCTCATGGTTACTCCATCAAACCGCCATTTAAGGCACAATCTGTAACTTGCAAAACCAGTCAAAAGTGGAGCCCCTGCCTGCACTTGTTTGTAAACTGTAGTGCTGAATGTTGGTAAATGTAACTGTTAATGTTATTTAAATTCTGTAGTAACTACCCCCCATAATAAAAGACAAGTTTAAAAGCAAGTCCTGATTTCACAAGGCACTGGAGGAGCTTGAACCTGACTTGAATCCCTCTGAAATGGTTGACAATGTTCTATCAGGGTGGCCCAGTGTGTACTAGACACCAAGATGGACATCACCAATCTGGCAAGAGTGTTTGGACCCACTCTGGTGGGTCATGCCGTCCCAGACCCAGACCCCATGACCATCCTGCACGACACCGACAACCACGGGTATGTAGAGATCATATAAATATATATTTAGACATAGATATGTAAAATAATATTCAGACCCTAAGCTGAATTTAAGTTATTTCTATATTATGTGGACACTTATTTATCGGCTGTCTAGTTGAACAGAATATTGTTATTATATTACAGTACCTTGTTGAATACCCAATAACAATGATTCTCTCCACACAGAGAAAAGTACTGTTCTTTCTACACAAGGCTATTCTTAAGTGGTGAAAACAGTTTTGAGAGATTCCTATTGATGTACACAGGTGATGGAGTGCTTGTTGGACCTTCCTTATGAGTACTGGAGCCAGTTCACAGTGGAGCAGCACACCCATCCAGACGATGTGGTCAAAGACGATGCTAACTGCTACAACACTCCAGACCACAAAGGTTAGCAGCTTTGAGAACCCGTCTCTCCTAGCCTATAGACATACAGTAGTGTCAAGGAAGGTCTAAAATACCAAACGTACAGTATCCTTTACCATTGCTATGTTAATAGTTTAAAAGGGTACTGAATGATGTAAATGGCATGCTCTTAGTTTCACTTTGGAGCTACAGTACAGTTTCACACTGGTAGGTGTGTGTGTGTGTAATGCTTGAATGTGATGTGGAAATACAGGGTGGGCAATTTTCCAAAATGATCTCACAATATTGGCCAGTCTGAAATAATAATATTCTCCTAAATATGTTAATTCTCTGGCCACACAGTGAGCATGCTGGGACCAGTGACCACTCCAGAACACCAGATGACTAAAACACCCTCCCTGTCCCAGCGCATGAAACAGACTTTCTCCAGCACCACCATGTAAGCACCACACTCTAACCATAGGGCACATCTCAAATGGGTCTAATGTGTTTTAGGGCTGTCCCCGACCAACAAAAATCTTGGTCAACCGAGAGTCGTCTGGTCGAAATTTGAAAACGTGTATTTTTCCATATATAAACAAATCCTATGTGTTTTAATCAAATCAACTATATGCACTGAGCTTGTCTGATGCTTTAAGTGCACTGTTTGATGATACTGTGCACTTATAGTCACACTGCACTTATAGTCCCAATAGTCACACGCATGACTAGAGGCAGTCTGACCACAATTGATTTGATTGTGCCGGGCTGGACTCAGACTTGCAGCTCTGTGTTAAAAAACAAATGTCAGTGAGTAACTGTGTGACTAACACCTGTTGTCTCTTACCCTGCTGCAGCGACCACCACAGAACATCAACAGCGTTTATCGCTTTGTCTGTGTTGCTGAAGCTGCAACATAATTACAGCCATTTCTGATTGAAAAGTTCTGTTACCGAAATCCCTCTTTGTTTAGGGAAAACATCCCCTATTCCCTCAACACTCTCTTTACGTGACACGTATGCATCGCATGCACGTGACCAATAGGGCCTGAACTATATCATAATCGCATCAATAAATTGCCTATAACAAACTCTGAACACGTAGCACATGTGACAGCAAAATGGATGCAGAGGACGTGACAAAAAAAATTTAAACTGGGCAATGTTTACTGCTTTCTCGGGAGGTAAAGGGGAAGTCAGATGTGTGGAATGAATTTGACTAGTTGTGGGAAATACTGGAGGTCAAGAAAAATAAGTTAAGTAGCAAGCGCTGAGTGCGTATTATGTGTGCCGAACAGGTTCTGTATAGATTACAGTATATTTTTCTGACCATTTGTAACAATGAATGCAATTTCCGAAATGGAACTTTATTTATTTATTGTTTACGCTAATTATTCTTGGGTCGCTTATTTTAACTAAAATGCTTGATTGCATTTCAAATCATGAATGTCTCGTATGCTGTGTGATGACATGAACAAATAAATGATTGATTGATACATTAGCCTATATAAGTTGAAATATAGGCCTCAGGAAGTTATGGTATTAAGACTCCACAGGATGGGTTCTTAGGCCTACAGCTCGAAGGTGGTTATACAAGGCTGCTATACTAAGCCTACTAATGATAATGACATTACTTATTATTAGAATGATGATCATAATAATAACTATAAGAAGGAATTTGGAACAGCGTAAACGGCACTAAATCAATTCTAAACGATACCAGAGAGGCTGTTTTAATTGAAAAAAATATCATTTAAGCCATTACAGCATAGCAAAGATCAAAACCAGTTTAATTTGGGAAATTGTGTACGTAACATGTTGTGTGAGGCTTGGCGCTCACGGAATCACTAGGCTATTAAACCAACATTCAGATCCTGCTTTTGTTGCCTGTTTGTCTTATTTCTGTAGATATGTTGATGATCTATTAAACCAGGCACATGTAAGTTAGGCTATTGATTATAGATCGAATTAAGTTGGTTTCCTCTCTTCACATTTCTTAGACAATTAAGACGGGCTGTTTTCTCATCTCCTAACCCCGCTGCTGCCTCCACCACATTGTTCTCAACACAGATATGCTGGTTAACTTTGCTATTATGCACATGGCAACATGGTCTAGGAAAATGCACTGATGTTTCAGAACAAGAAAAATAGAAAGCACATTTGTTATAAAATATTTTTATTAGTGTTGCACTGTTGTTCTTATGTAATTTGACCATATACATTTTCAGCGGCACATAGAGTGATGGACTGTGTCATCCCCACAGCCTCCACAATGGATTAGTCCACTCAGACAGGCGCGAATCAGGCAGGTAATCAGGCAGGTGTCTTGTACACCATGATTTTTTTTTTTTTGCTACTGCTCAACTAAGGAAATCTCGGTCGACCAACAGCCTATTGACCAAACAATCGACCAGTCAAGTAAATGGAGTCAGCCCGAAATGTGTTTTATTGGGTGATAAATCTGCCTGAATGTATTTTTAATATTCTTGTTAGCTTGGATTATATCTGTGCTTAATTTGCTTAATATGTGGTTATATCAGAGTGATGGAGTTTAATGTTTTTTATTCTTATACATTTACAGATTTGGAAGCAAGAGCAAGGCATCCACTAGCTCAAGTCGCCAAGAAGGCTTCTTTGCCTCCCCTCAGCTGAAGTAATGGTCAAACCACGGTATTATGGTGTAACATTATTTTAAACTATTTTTCTAAAGAACCAATAATGTGTGGTCAAGGAACAAAACTGTTAATTTTTACATAGCCACTGTACATGGGAAACCACTGCAATGTCACCATGTCTTTTTACTATTTTATATCAAACCTATTTTTTGTGCAATATTAGATTGTGCTTTAAACACGGTCATTCTTGTTAACATATCTACTACTGTAATATGGGAAGCTACTGCTGTATATTTTATACCAATTTATATTACAAACTTATTTTAAACTCTATTTTCTAACGAACTATGCAATATTTAATTTAGCTTTAAACACTAATGACTTGAAATAGCTTTATTTAACGTTAAACTAAAATCACTATTACACAAATCACTTAATCCTTTTTATGTTGATATTTTAGGCTATGAGGTTTGAATCTCTATTTAATGGGATACCTTTGTATTTACGATAATTAATCAGTATGATCTGATCCGTCTAATCATGGGAGAAAGAGTAACTGTTAGCCAGTGTGAAGTTGCTGCTACATCAAACCAAGGACCTTTGGTGATCTGACATGGGCTCAAATACTTTTTTCAAATCTTTAAGTACTGTTATCATTTACTTTAGCCTGCCTGGAATGCCAAATGGACAGGATTTGCAGTTTTGCCACTATTCTATTAGTTCCATTGTGCCAGGCAAGCTCAATCAAGCCTAGCTAAAGTATTTGAAACCAGGTCTGGTATTGACCAGTATACATTACAGTACATAAAGTGTTGTGTAATGCATAAGTTGATTAGGTCTATAAATGATGCATTGGTAGTGGTCCTCTTTTATTCTGTGATTGTAATCACGGAGTTGGAGGGACACTAGCATTGGATTGGAACAGAAAAAAAACCCATTTGCACAGTCCTGATAATGTGATCTGTATTTTGGAATGCAATGATTGTATGTTTTTCTTTATTGATGATTTAAGTCGTTTTTTTGTGGTAAAATAATAATGCTAACCTTTATTAGATAACACATAAGAGGGAATTATGTAAACTTTCTAACCAAAGATGGCAAAGACCACCAGAATGTCCCTCAGGCTATATCTGTAAGAATTTGAAAAATTGTTGTAATTGTCCTGTTTATTGATACACAATTCTCACAAACAAATGTACACCTTGATGGGAAGGTGATGTAGAAAGAGTTGAAGATTTCAATACAATAACGCTGAAGTGATTTCTCTTTCAGGCGTGTTTAGCTGAGTAGTTTCAAGGGGATGCAATTGCACCATTTGACACACCATCAAAATGCAATTTGTTGATCATGTGAATATAAAGTTTGTACCAACTTTTTTTTTGTATGCTCAGTTTCTTGTTTATGAGGACATGATTAAAGGGATATTTCACTCAAATCGGTTTTTCAGGATCTAAAAAGATTTGTCGGAAGTTTACTTAGTCTGAATCTATACAACCGATAGAATGAGACGATCTCAATCCCAAATAAAAGGAAGAGAGTGGCACACAATTATTTTCCTTTCAACTGTTGTACTGGCTTCTTTTATCCTTACTAGCACAGATTTGGAAGACCAACTATTTTTGAGGAAAGTTTTTGGCTACTTGCAATGATCGGGATATGCAAAGTCTTATTAGTGTGCACCACATCCCATTTAAAACCAATGTACTTCCGTCAGACCTCATGCGTAATCTATGCATGGCGTAATTCATATCTAGGATGTTTGGAGGGGGAGTGATGGAGACGGAATGGGGGGGGGAGAGAGTATTTCCTCCAATTTGGTATCAAACACAACAGGCTGCTGCTACAGAGTGCCTGCTACTGCTGTGGTGCCCCATTAAAACAGAATGTATTGCTGCCTTAAGAGCAGTACACATGACACATTTTCTCCTCCCTCGCTCTCATTTGCACTTCTTATCCCTGGCTGGCTGTTTATGGTTAGAATTTTTTTCTCACTGACTGCTGTTAGACAAGCTCGTCAGAGTGGCTCATTACAGGCCCAAATGGGCGGAGATATCACCATGCCCGCCTTGCCTACCTACCCATCAGCGCCTGCAATCCCTGGCATAAATGCCTCTTGTCACCTGAGAGAATGCCTCAAACAGCCAGGCTTGCCAGCCCAGAGTCTCTATGCCCATCATGGCTTCATCAGACATATCATACCTGGATGCTTCAGAAAGGTGCAAAGTTACCCAATTTTTTTCAGATAGAAATACACTGCTCAAAAAAATAAAGGGAACACTTAAACAACACAATGTAACTCCAAGTCAATCACACTTCTGTGAAATCAAACTGTCCACTTAGGAAGCAACACTGATTGACAATAAATTTCACATGCTGTTGTGCAAATTGAATAGAAAACAGGTAGAAATTATAGGCAATTAGCAAGACACCCCCAATAAAGGAGTGGTTCTGCAGGTGGTGACCACAGACCACTTCTCAGTTCCTATGCTTCCTGGCTGATGTTTTGGTCACTTTTGAATGCTGGCGGTGCGTTCACTCTAGTGGTAGCATGAGACGGAGTCTACAACCCACACAAGTGGCTCAGGTAGTGCAGCTCATCCAGGATGGGACATCAATGCGAGCTGTGGCAAGAAGGTTTGCTGTGTCTGTCAGCGTAGTGTCCAGAGCATGGAGGCGCTACCAGGAGACAGGCCAGTACATCAGGAGACGTGGAGGAGGGCAACAACCCAGCAGCAGGACGCCTTTGTGCAAGGAGGAGCAGGAGGAGCACTGCCAGAGCCCTGCAAAATGACCTCCAGCAGGCCACAAATGTGCATGTGTCTGCTCAAACGGTCAGAAACAGACTCCATGAGGGCCCGACGTCCACAGGTGGGGGTTGTGCTTACAGACCCACACCGTGCAGGACGTTTGGCATTTGCCAGAGAACACCAAGATTGGCAAATTCGCCACTGGCGCCCTGTGCTCTTCACAGATGAAAGCAGGTTCACACTGAGCACATGTGACAGACGTAACAGAGTCTGGAGACGCCGTGGAGAACGTTCTGCTGCCTGCAACATCCTCCAGCACGACCGGTTTGGTGGTGGGTCAGTCATGGTGTGGGGTGGCATTTCTTTGGGGGGCCGCACAGCCCTCCATGTGCTCGCCAGAGGTAGCCTGCAAGACAATGCTAGACCTCATGTGGCTGGAGTGTGTCAGCAGTTCCTGCAAGAGGAAGGCATTGATGCTATGGTGTGGCCCGCCCGTTCCCCAGACCTGAATCCAATTGAGCACATCTGGGACATCATGTCTCGCTCCATCCACCAACGCCACGTTGCACCACAGACTGTCCAGGAGTTGGCGGATGCTTTAGTCCAGGTCTGGGAGGAGATCCCTCAGGAGACCATCCACCACCTCATCAGGAGCATGCCCAGGCATTGTAGGGAGGTCATACAGGCACATGGAGGCCACACACACTACTGAGCCTCATTTTGACTTGTTTTAAGGACATTACATCAAAGTTGGATCAGCCTGTAGTGTGGTTTTCCACTTTCATTTTGAGTGTGACTCCAAATCCAGACCTCCATGGGTTGATAAATTTGATTTCCATTGACTATTTTTGTGTGATTTTGTTGTCTGCACGATCAACTATGTAAAGAAAATAGTATTTAATAAGAATATTTCATTCATTCAGATCTACGCTGTGTTATTTTAGTGTTCCCTTTATTTTTTGAGCAGTGTATAACATTTAGACTGAGTGAGCCTTTGCTTGGTCCTGAGACAAGTCTCTTATCTTTTGGTGCATAGAACCATGTTTAATCTAAATGCTACATTTCTATCATTACTGACGATCCCTCTCCTTAATGACTTTACAAAGGTTGGACTGTTTGCGCTCTAACAAGGGCTGTTCTGATAAAGGGACAGAATGCGTGTCCACATTCTCACTTTATGAGTAATTGCGTCTGTACTGAATAATTCCCTCAACCAGGTTCATTCATTTTAAATACTAATAAACAAGATTTATCCCAAGTGTTCAAGGTCAACAAATGTACCACATCCATATTTAGGATGCTTGCTATTTACTCTTCTGTTCCGTATGATGGGACACACACGAGCCGAATGAGACTACTTCTACCAAAGTTCTGGCTCTCTCACACACACATGCACATGTAAACTATGTACCTTATGTGTGTGTTACATGTGATTTTATCTTAGGTCTTGTAAGTGTTAATCAAAAGAGTGAATGTGAATATGGGATACTATGTATCAAAACTAGATGTTCAGAAGACATTGTTCTTTTAATGATTAAACTAGGCTTTTATTACACACCTAAAACCTCACCACTCATCTGTTAATGAGATGACATTAGATGCTGACCACACATTATTGCATCCCAAGATCAACTGTACACCCAACCTAGATTGCAACAGAGCTACTCGTCACTGGGAAGGTTCACAAACAACACCTATTCTCAGGATCTCTCCCAGAACAAAAATTAAGATAATTCAGTGATTTGACATCATGTTCTGGTTGGGATTTCAGACCACAAGGTAAGGACCCAACTAATAGTGAAATGTATTGTCTGATGCTTAAACTATAGTGAAATGTATGGTTATAGTAAATAAAATGTATTGTCTGATGCTTAAACTATAGTGAAATGTATGGTTATAGTAAATAAAATGTATTGTCTGATGCTTAAACTATAGTGAAATGTATGGTTATAGTAAATAAAATGTATTGTCTGATGCTTAAACTATAGTGAAATGTATGGTTATAGTAAATAAAATGTATTGTCTGGGTCCAGTTTTACAAAAAGTAAAACCTGGTTTGTAGGATCCCCTTGTTTGCAATCCACAATCCACATACATCAGGTGAAATATAAGTATTGGTTATTTTTATTTATACATGAATATTGACCATGAAGATCACCATACTCCCATTGACTATAATCAGGGATCCTGCTTTCAGAAAACATTGCCTGCAGCACCCGGACGACCGTGAACGTGAAATCCTCAATGAGAGGGACCAGTCGTTCTCCCCGGATCCAGGTCTATGGAATACGCCTACACCTTGCCATCTACTGGACAGGTCATGTTGCTACTTCTACACTGTCAGTGAAACAGAGCTGAGTAAAATACATTCATTAAGGTAAGTAAGATTTAAAAAATGATAGAGCCTTCATATAACTTGTAAGTAGTAAGTACATGCATTTATTTGACACTACTCAATATAACTACTGCCCACATATGTACTAAACATTAAGAACAGCTGCTCTTTCCATGCTCTTTAGACTGACCAGGTGAATCCAAGTAAAAGCAATGATCCCTTATCACTTGTTAAATCAACTTCAATCAGTGTAGATGAAGGGGAGGAGACAGATTAAATAAGGATTTTTTTGACAATTGAGACATGGATTAAGTACGTGTGCCATTCAGAGGGTGAATGGACAAGACAAAATATTTAAGTGCCTTTGTATGTTGTATTTTTATGGATCCCCATTAGCTGCTGGCAAGGCAGCTAAAATCTTACGTTTTAAAGTGTTATTGAAGGAATAGCTAAACAAGGAAACCCAACACTTCTCAATAAGATCTACACAGAGCTCTACATCACAGAGGGTGGAAGTTGAGAGGGCAATAATGAAAATGAGGTGGGACAGATTGAGACAGCATCCAGCAGAAAAGCAAAACAAGAGATACCAATCAAATGCAATGACATCTTTAAACCCTTACCTGGACAAGACAAATATATCAGAAATATGCCGACAATGGGAGTCGCTGGCATTGGAAAAACAGTCTCTGTGCAGAAGTTCATTCTGGACTGGGCTGAAGGAAAAGCAAATCAGGAACTTCAGTTCATATTTCCACTTCCATTTCGGCAGCTGAATTTGATGAAGGGGAACAAACACAGCTTGATGGAACTTCTTCATAACTTTTTTGGGGAAACTAAAGAATCAGGAATCTCCAAGTATGACAAGTTCAAAATTCTGTTTGTCTTTGATGGTCTGGATGAGTGTCGACCTCCTCTGACTTAAAAAACAACGAAAAATTGTGTGATGTCACAGATTAAACCTCAGTGGATGTGCTTTTGACAAACGTCATCAATGGGAATCTTCTCCCCTCTGCTCTCCTGTGAATAACTTCACGACTTGCAGCAGCCAATCAGGTCCCTCCTGAGTGTATTTACCAGGAGACAGAGGTACGAGGATTCAATGACCCACAGAAGGAGTACTTCAGATACAGATTCAGTGATGAGAACCTTACCAGCAGAATAATCTCACACGTAAAGACATCAAGGAGTCTCCATATCATGCGCCAGATACCCAGTCTTCTGTTAGATATCAGCTACAGTTCTTGAAGACATTTTCAATTCAGATAGGAGAGGAGAGATTCCCAAGACTCTGACTGAGATGTACACATACTTCCTGGTATTTCTGTCCAAATTAATGAATGTGAAGTATCATGGGAAAAATGAGACAGATCTCCACTGGAATAAAGAGAGCATCATGACAATAGAGAAACTGTTTTTTCAACAGCTGGAGAAGGGCAATCTGATATTCTAATAGGAAGAACATGAAAGAGTGTGACATTGATATCAGAAAGCGTCAGTGTACTCAGGAGTGTTCATCAGTATCTTCAGAGAGGAGTGTGGTCTGTACCAGGAGAAGGTGTACTGCTTTATTCATCTGAGCATCCAGGAGTTTCTTGCTGCTTTATATATGTTCCTATCGTTCACCAACAACAATGTGAGTCTAAAGGCTGGACCACAATCAACCTCTACAGTGAAGCTGACACTGTTCACTGTTCAGAATAGTTGAAAATGAACAATCCGAGTAAATTATGGAAGTGTCTGAAGCTGTTAGGTTATAGTAACAGATTAAAGACCAACGCTCTCAATCTTAGTTTGGACATGGGAGGAAAGGTTACATCAGATGAGACCATGGTTGCAGACAGTCTGAATAGCGATTTTACAACTATAGCTAATACATTAGTGAGCAAGTTACCTGGTCAATCAGGTTGTTATGGGGAGAATGTAGTCCAGCAGTTTTACTCACAGCAGTGGATTCAAGTAGATTATTTTTTATTTGAAAAGGTGTCTGAGTAAACTGTGCTAGAGAGGCTGAAAGAACTTGACCATTCACCCCCTGTGTAATTCACATTGTGAATCTGTCTATTGAACTAGGGTGTTTTCCCAGTGAACTAAAACTTGCAATGGTCATTCCCTTATACAAAAAGGGAATAAGTTAGATCATGGAAACTATCCGCCTGTCTCAATCCTGTGTGCTTTATCGAAGGTCATGGAAAATATTATGTTCAAGCAGATTGATTTCCTTGCATTACCTATTTGATGAGCTCCAATCTGGCTTCAGGAAATCCCATTCCACTGACACTTGCCTACTACATCTGAATGACCACATAATGAAGGAAGTAGACGGAGGGAAATGTTGTAGTATGGTTATGTTAGATCTCCAAAAGGCATTCGATACAGTGGATCATGAGATTCTGTTAATCAAACTAAGAGCCATGGGCTTGAACAATTTAGCAGTAAAATGGGTCAGCTCTTACCCACAAGGAAGAAAACAGATAGTGGATGTGAATGGGACCCTGTCTAAACCCCAAATCTTGAACTGCAGGGTACCCCAAGGGAGTGTGCTGGGTTTACTTGTATATCTGTTGTATATTTTCTATTGTATATTATATTTCTATTGTATATAAATGATCTTTTCCTATATGCAGATGATTCTGCACGGTTGGTTTCCCACAAAGACAAAAATGTGGTTGAGAAAGCCCTCAGTGTTGAACTTCTGAATGTCAGTAAATGGCTATATGACAATAAGCTGTCACTTCACCTTGGAAAAACAGAGTCCATCTCGTTCGGGTCCGAAGTGAAACTGAGGAAATCCCCAGATTTTAAGGTGGTAGTAGGTGACATAGTAGTCGCAACAAAATACTCTGTAAAGTATCTTGGATGTGTACAAGATAACCATCTGGCATGGCACAAAATGTTATATCCCAAAGTGAACCCTAAAACTAGGTTCCTGGCTAGAACCTCCAAATTCCTGGATAGGAATGCAATGGGGACATTGGCAGGGGCTATTGTTCAGTGCCACTTCAACTATGTATGTTCTTCCTGGTACTATAGTGCCCCCAAGATATAAAATAAATAAATTGCAGACATCTCAGAACAAATTAGTCAGGATTATTATTAAACTTCCAGCACTTACGCATCTTGACTATTGTCACTTTGAAAGCCTTTGATGGCAATTAGTGGATGAGAGAGTCGCTCAGATAAAATGATGTCTTGTACGTAAGATGGTCCACTGTATGGTCCCCAGATACTTATGTAACTACTTTAACTTAGTAAGGGATAACCATAACTATTCTACTAGGAGTGAAACTGACGTTGTTCCTTTTAGATTTAAAAGTGGTATGGCGAAAAAACATTTTTATACTCGGCTACCATTCTTTGGAAAAATCTATATAAAAAAATCTATATATATATATATATATATACAGTTGAAGTCGGAAGTTTACATTCACTTAGGTTGGAGTCATTAAAACACATTTTTCAACCACTCCACAAATTTCTTGTTAATAACAAACTATAGTTTTGGCAAGTCGGTTAGGACATCTACTTTGTGCATGACACAAGAAATGTTTCCAACAATTGTTTACAGACAGATTATTTCACTTATAATTCACTGTATCACAATTCCAGTGGGTCAGAAGTTTACACACACTAAGTAGACTGTGCCTTTAAACAGCTTGGAAAATTCCAGAAAATTATGTAATGGCTTTATAGAAGCTTCTGATAGGCTAATTGACATCCTTTGAGTCAATTGGAGGTGTACCTGTGGATGTATTTCAAGGCCTACCTTCAAACTCATTGCCTCTTTGCTTGACATCATGGGAAAAAGAAATCAGCCAAGACCTCAGGGGGGCAGCATCATGTAATGGCAGCATCATGTTATGGGGGTGCTTTTCTGCAAGAAGGACTGATGCACTTCACATAATAAATGGCATCATGAGGGTGGAAAATTATGTGGATATATTGAAGCAACATCTCAAGACATCAGTCAAGAATTTAAAGCTTTGTTGCAAATGGGTCTTCCAAATTTACAATGACCCCAAGCATACTTCTATGTGGAAAAATGGCTTATGGACAACAAAGTCAAGGTATTGGAGTGACCATCATAAAGCCCTGAACTCAATCCTATAAAAAATGTGTGGGCAGAACTGAAAAAGCGTGTGCGAACAAGGAGGCCTACAAACCTGACTCAGTTGCACCAGCTCTGTCAGGAGGAATGGGACAAAATTCACCCAACTTATTTTGGGAAGCGTGTGGAAGGCTACCCAAAACGTTTGACCCAAGTTAAACAATTTAAAGGCAATGCTACCAAATACTAATTGAGTGTATGTAAACTTCTGACCCACTGGGAATGTGATGAAATAAATAAAAGCTGAAATAAATAATTATCTTTACTATTATTCTGACTTTTCACATCCTTAAAATAAAGTGGTGATCCTAACTAACATAAGACAATTTTTACTAGGATTAAATGTCAGGAATTGTGAAAAACTGCGTTGAAATATATTTGGCTAAGGTGTATTGTATCCCTAATATATGATTGTTTATGTGTTTATATATTAAGGGTATGTGAGACAAAGAAGATGTACCTGTTCATAGTTTATTAGGAACAGAAATTGTATTAATTATTGGATGCTGTGAAACTAACAAAAATTCTCTGTCATTGTCTGTTGTCATTACAATCGCTGCCTAACCTGGTTGTATTCCCTCTTACCCTTTCCATCTTCAAAAGGACCGCAATGGAAATAAATTGTTAACCTTTCTTGTGTTATCCTTGATGATTTTCTTATATTGTATTTGGAGGCGTCACCAGCTGGATTTGACAAATTGTCAAATAAATTAAATCAATCAATCAATCAATGCAATGGACAAGGCTTTACAGAGTAAGAATGGATATCTGGAGCTTTTCCTCCTCTTCCTTCTGGGCCTCTCACTGGCGTCCAATCAGACTCTCCTCTGAGGCCTTCTGACACAGACAAGAAGCCTCTCACTGGAGTCCAATCAGACTCTCCTCTGAGGCCTTCTGACACAGACAAGAAGCCTCTCACTGGAGTCCAATCAGACTCTCCTCTGAGGCCTTCTGACACAGACAAGAAGCCTCTCACTGGAGTCCAATCAGACTCTCCTCTGAGGCCTTCTGACACAGACAAGAAGACTCTCACTGGAGTCCAATCAGACTCTTCTCTGAGGCCTTCTGACACAGACAAGAAGACTCTCACTGGAGTCCAATCAGACTCTCCTCTGAGGCCTTCTGACACAGACAAGAAGCCTCTCACTGGAGTCCAATCAGACTCTCCTCTGAGGCCTTCTGACACAGACAAGAAGCCTCTCACTGGAGTCCAATCAGACTCTCCTCTGAGGCCTTCTGACACAGACAAGAAGCCTCTCACTGGAGTCCAATCAGACTCTCCTCTGAGGCCTTCTGACACAGACAAGAAGCCTCTCACTGGAGTCCAATCAGACTCTCCTCTGAGGCCTTCTGACACAGACAAGAAGCCTCTCACTGGAGTCCAATCAGACTCTACTCTGAGGCCTTCTGACACAGACAAGAAACCTCTCACTGACCAATAAGAGGATAGTCAAGTACATCAAGGAAAATATCAGAGAAATACCCTCCTCAGAGAGATGCATTAATGTGTTCCACTGTCTGAATGAGCGGAATGACTATTCTCTGGTGAAGGAGATCCAACGCTACCTGAGTTCAGGACATATTTCAGAAGCCAACATTTCCCCTGCTCAGTGGTCAGCTCTGGTCTTTGTCTTGCTGACTTCAGAAGAGGAGCTGGATGTGTTTGACCTGAAGAAATACTCCAGATCAGAGGATGGTCTCTGGGGCTGCTGCCAGTGGTCACAGAGGAAGGTTTTGCTTCTCTACCCTCAGCTCTGAGGTCAAACCCCTCCCACCTGAGAGAGCTGGAACTGAGTCACAATTACCCAGGAGGTTCAGGTTTGAAGCTGCTCTCTGGTGGACTGGAAGATAAACAGTGTAGTGCCACTCAAGTATGTTAAGGGTTTGTGTCAATCAGGATTCATGTTAGACACAAGACCAGTTTGTTGACAGTTTGTGTGTGCACTTGTATGTGAGTGCATAAGTGTGCATAAGTAAAGTGCGATGTCTGTAAGCTCACACTGGATCCAAACACAGCATACAGACAGCTCTCTCTGTCTGAGGAGAACAGAACAGTAAAATGGTTGAGAGAAGGGCTGCCCTGTCCTGATCACCCAGAAAGATTTCAGGACATCAATAAGGGATCAAAACTTTCACCTAGATTCACCTGGGCAGTCTATGTCATGGAAAGAGAAGGTGTTCCTAATGTTTTGTATACTCAGTGTATTTCCTCTAGCTATGTCTATGAATATTTACAGGTCTATGAATATTTACAGGTCTATGAATATGTGTAGGCCTATATGTGTTTCTGTCTGTGAATTCCTGAATGTTCTCCCAATTTAGATGCAGCACACCTTCTACCTCAGTTAAAAATGGACAAACACAAAAGTCTGGAAGGTTGTATATGGTGTATATCGTATCCTCCTCGTTGTAATAACAGTTATCGCTCAGCCTAAAGAGGAACAGACTGGCCTTCATCTGAAATGTAATGTAACATGCTATTCACCCTTCCCTGGTTAGAAATTGTTGAATTTGTCACTGTCATTTAGATTGATGTTTGTGTTTTTGTAACGTAGGCCATACCAGTGTTATTACATACTGACCATGAACCAATCATCAGTAACCCTCCCTCACTCTCTCTCTCTCTCGGTCTCACTTGGGGGGTGGCGTGGGAAAGAGAGGCAACGCAGGGCAGATCAGACACATTCCATATAGACACCCCTCCATCACTACTGCTGCTGGATAGTTATGTAACTAAACAACCCGGTGAAAAATCTATTTGGTGTGTAATTACAAATAATGGCCACTATGGGATAGTGTTGTACTATGTGAGCCATTATAAAATCCGGTGACAGTTTCTTCCTCTGTCATCTCATTGAGCCTAGCATGAACACATGATCTTTTCCTAGAGCATCATCTCATCGAGCCTAGCATGAACACATCATCTTTTCCTAGAGCATCATCTCATTGAGCCTAGCATGAACACATCATCTTCTCCTAGAGCATCATCTCATTGAGCCTAGCATGAACACATCTTTTCCTAGAGCATCATCTCATTGAGCCTAGCATGAACACATCATATTCTCCTAGAGCATCATCTCATTGAGCCTAGCATGAACACATGATCTTTTCCTAGAGCATCATCTCATTGAGCCTAGCATGAACACATGATCTTTTCCTAGAGCATCATCTCATTGAGCCTAGCATGAACACATCATCTTTTCCTAGAGCATCATCTCATTGAGCCTAGCATGAACACATAATCTTTTCCTAGAGCATCATCTCATTGAGCCTAGCATGAACACATCTTTTCCTAGAGCATCATCTCATTGAGTTTAGCATGAACACATCATCTTTTCCTAGAGCATAATCTCATTGAGCTTAGCATGAACACATCTTTTCCTAGAGCATCATCTCATTGAGCCTAGCATGAACACATCTTTTCCTAGAGCATCATCTCATTGAGCTTAGCATGAACACATCATCTTTTCCTAGAGCATCATCTCATTGAGCTTAGCATGAACACATCTTTTCCTAGAGCATCATCTCATTGAGCCTAGCATGAACACATATTTTCCTAGAGCATCATCTCATTGAGCTTAGCATGAACACATCATCTTTTGCTAGAGCATCATCTCATTGAGCTTAGCATGAACACATCTTTTCCTAGAGCATCATCTCATTGAGCCTAGCATGAACACATCTTTTCCTAGAGCATCATCTCATTGAGCTTAGCATGAACACATCTTTTCCTAGAGCATCTTCTCATTGAGCCTAGCATGAACACATCATCTTCTCCTAGAGCATCATCTCATTGAGCCTAGCATGAACACACCATCTTTTCCTAGAGCATCATCTCATTGAGCCTAGCATGAACACATGATCTTTTCCTAGAGCATCATCTCATTGAGCCTAGCATGAACACACCATCTTTTCCTAGAGCATCATCTCATTGAGCCTAGCATGAACACACCATCTTCTCCTAGAGCATCATCTCATTGAGCTTAGCATTAACACATATTTTCCTAGAGCATCATCTCATTGAGCCTAGCATGAACACATCATCTTCTCCTAGAGCATCATCTCATTGAGCCTAGCATGAACACATGATCTTTTCCTAGAGCATCATCTCATTGAGCCTAGCATGAACACATCATCTTTTCCTAGAGCATCATCTCATCGAGCCTAGCATGAACACATCATCTTCTCCTAGAGCATCATCTCATTGAGCCTAGCATGAACACATATTTTCCTAGAGCATCATCTCATTGAGCCTAGCATGAACACATCATCTTCTCCTAGAGCATCATCTCATTGAGCCTAGCATGAACACATCTTTTCCTAGAGCATCATCTCATTGAGCCTAGCATGAACACATCATCTTTTCCTAGAGCATCATCTCATCGAGCCTAGCATGAACACATCATCTTCTCCTAGAGCATCATCTCATTGAGCCTAGCATGAACACATCATCTTTTCCTAGAGCATCATCTCATTGAGCCTAGCATGAACACATATTTTCCTAGAGCATCATCTCATTGAGCCTAGCATGAACACATCATATTTTCCTAGAGCATCATCTCATTGAGCCTAGCATGAACACATCATCTTTTCCTAGAGCATCATCTCATTGAGCCTAGCATGAACACACCATCTTTTCCTAGAGCATCATCTCATTGAGCCTAGCATGAACACACCATCTTCTCCTAGAGCATCATCTCATTGAGCTTAGCATTAACACATATTTTCCTAGAGCATCATCTCATTGAGCCTAGCATGAACACATCATCTTCTCCTAGAGCATCATCTCATTGAGCCTAGCATGAACACATTATCTTTTCCTAGAGCATCATCTCATTGAGCCTAGCATGAACACATCATCTTCTCCTAGAGCATCATCTCATTGAGCCTAGCATGAACACATCATCTTCTCCTAGAGCATCATCTCATTGAGCCTAGCATGAACACATCTTTTCCTAGAGCATCATCTCATTGAGCCTAGCATGAACACATCATCTTCTCCTAGAGCATCATCTCATTGAGCCTAGCATGAACACATCTTTTCCTAGAGCATCATCTCATTGAGCCTAGCATGAACACATCATCTTTTCCTAGAGCATCATCTCATCGAGCCTAGCATGAACACATCATCTTCTCCTAGAGCATCATCTCATTGAGCCTAGCATGAACACATCATCTTTTCCTAGAGCATCATCTCATTGAGCCTAGCATGAACACATATTTTCCTAGAGCATCATCTCATTGAGCCTAGCATGAACACATCATATTTTCCTAGAGCATCATCTCATTGAGCCTAGCATGAACACATCATCTTTTCCTAGAGCATCATCTCATTGAGCCTAGCATGAACACATCTTTTCCTAGAGCATCATCTCATTGAGCCTAGCATGAACACATCTTTTCCTAGAGCATCATCTCATTGAGCCTAGCATGAACACATCATCTTTTCCTAGAGCATCATCTCATTGAGCCTAGCATGAACACATATTTTCCTAGAGCATCATCTCATTGAGCCTAGCATGAACACATCATATTTTCCTAGAGCATCATCTCATTGAGCCTAGCATGAACACATCATCTCATTGAGCCTAGCATGAACACATCATCTCATTTGGGATAAGTTCTCGATAGTTGCTGGTGATTTAGAGGAAAAACTTTGTTCTTGTCTTGTCAAATGCATAGATAGGTCTGTTTGAATTGAAAACAGTATTCACACGGGTAGATGTAGCCTACTACATGAGTTGCTAATTTGCCAACTTTCCTCCAGGATAGAGCTAAAGGGTGTACAGGCTTTTTTTCCCAGCCCTGCTTTAACACCCTTGGTTCTTCCAATCAGCAGCTCAACAGGACATTTATTCAGTGAATTTGGAGAGTTAAGGTAGGAATGGTACAAAAGTCTGCCCACTATTCAAGAGGTTGGGAAGTAGGCAACCTCTTATGTACTGCATCTCAGAGTCAGATGACATATATTACATTGCTGTTGAACAATGTTGTCGATTTTCAAGACAGAGTCCACAAGACACAGAACTCTTTGTTATTTTGCAAAACAGTAAATGTCATTGCTTTCTCAAAACAACAATTACACTGTAAAAATACATTCATGAAAAGAACACGACTGCCTGCAAAAAGATGAACACAACATTTTTCTGTTGAGTCCAAGCACACAAAACAGAAAGTTAGTCTCTTTTTAAAAATCTCAGTAGATCAATACATTTTCATTGCAGTTACTCAATCATGATAATCAAAATTGGAAGTACAACTATGTAGATGTGCATATTTTTGAGCAATATGTCTCCTTTTATGCACATTTCACTAAACAATTTCATACCCATCAAATTAAATATTATTCCTGATTTTTATTTATTTTTAATAAAAATAAGCACATTGTGTGCAAGATTCATTCATCGATATCATCACAATCCAATTCCATGTATTCAATACATTGGCTGATTTGCTCATTGTTTTGTAGACTTTCCATTGGCGCACAGAAACACAATCCACGATAGAAATAAGGAAAGGTGAATACAATGGAGGAACACAACTTATATGACTGGATAGGCCTCAATCCACAACAATGCAAAGCTCTATACTGGAAGGGCACAATGTTTGAGATGTAACCCAACTTCCTTCTCTGCATCTCAACATAGAATCCAAAAAATGCTTGTACACGATTGAGAAAAACTGTAAGATCATAACCATAAAAATAGAATATGTTCTATAGATGATATTTATATGGCTAAGATCCATCTGTCTTGGTCGAAACCCCCAGGGTCAATATTGTGTGAGGTGGATCAGAATTCGTACATAAATACACATTCAATCGACATTGAGGTACGCATGTACCTCAATATACGTCTACTTCATGTGTATGTTCAGAATTGATTTACACGGAAGAACAAAAGTAGGAGGCATGGTCTCAGTCGGCGGATGGATGATGTCAAATTAAAAAACAGGGAACTTCAGACAAATATGTTTTCATCAACATGATATGAGATGCCACAGCATTGAGCAATGCAGTCTTAATGCTATCCCTCTGTGGCACATGCTGTAACATCCTCTGTTCAGGAATAAAGAAATAGAGGGGCTTTTGTCTTAGGGTGTGGATGTTCTAAAATGTGCAATGTACAGGTGGGCCACAACTTAACGCTTATTCCTTGTCATGTTTAACACGAAGCCGCTAGGGATGAAAGGTTCATATGTTTATGATGCCATTAGCTATGTGTCTATGAAGTTATTGTTGCACCAAGGTTTTCTAACGTACCAGGGCCCAATGACATCCAGCAGGTGGATAAACCTTAAGATTGCTTGACAATGATTGGAGAAGGCAGATGGCTGCATAAAAGGTAGTGGAAAAGATTAACCACACACAGATTTCCATTTGCTTTTTACAGTTACTTGATAGTTACTGCAGTCTGCAACATTTATGCCTGTCTTTTTGTGTTAATATATGCTAATGTTAGCATTGTGTGGCTATATTAAAGTACTAAAAGCCTGGGTTGTGTTCATAAGGCACCAAATGGAAGAAAAGAGACTGAAACAGGATGCGACTAACTGGACTTGTCCAATAAGAAACACACATTTTTGTTTTCCATTGCAAAACATTTTAAAACCTTTTCCAATGGGTTCCCCAATGGACACAACCCAGATCACACTTGCAGGTATTCTTGTCCCAGAAGAGACTGTCAAGGTAAGAAAAAAATTAGCAAAATATTAAACTTGTTTGTGAAGGGTCACAGAGCATTGACTGTTGCTCTGAACGAAATCCAAAGGCCAGCATTACAGATCAATTTACCACAAGATTTGGACAATTTAGTTCAAGATAGTGTAATAAACTGGTCACCTCTCCAGCATAGGGTAATTTGTAAGTGCAAACCATGAACCGATTGTTCAACAACTTTGGCATATAAATATGAACCCCAGGGATGCCATCATGCATACATGTCTCCTGTTATGAATTTTATACCAATTGAAACCAATGGGCATTGAACAAGCCTCCAATGTGTCTACCCACCTCTGACCATCCTCTTATATTCACGGCTCATGCTGACAACCCCCGACAACACTACGCAGAGAAAATAGCTTTTGTACACATATTTGGCCATTTTTATTAATGGCACATTAGCCATTTTGATTCATTTCCTGTTAATTTCTTGAGCATACATGTTTTACAGAATGCAAAATAATGTATCATTTTATGTGGATAACGCGGAAGTTGGAATTCAAAAAAATCATCAGAGTGAAAAAGAAAAGGCATTACCGAGATAAGCAAATAGCAGGGTTGAGTAGAAGCAATGGATAATTTACATCTAAGGAAAAATGCTTTTTTCTTGTTGAATAAAAGGGCTTGTAATGAAATATGCTTTTCAGACAGTATTTCAACTAATTAAACTAGTTCAATCAAGACGTCGGATAGAGAGAAAGCTCTTTTTACTGACTTGTCAGTTTAAAAGAATGAGCACACTGATGTTTTGTAGAAGATTGAGAATGTTCCCTAAACAAAAGTCCCTGTCTCATCTTCACCCATTTAACTTTCTCACTTTAAAGCTCATTCGCTCTCTCACTCTTTCACAGAAATAAATGAACAATAATACATTTGTAGTCATTCACTGATCTATTCAGAAATGTCCTTTGCTTGTGTCTGTAAAATGAACAACAAAGAATATCATGAGTTTAAGTCCCAATGCACAATGCTAGGTTGTTGTGAAAAGCATATAGGCTCTCTAGTGCCAGGTAGAAATTGCTTGTAAGCAGTAAGTAAGCAGTAATGCAAGGGCGGGGATGGGACTATTTACAGTGCGTTGCGAAAGTATTCGGCCCCCTTGAACTTTGCGACCTTTTGCCACATTTCAGGCTTCAAACCTAAAGATATAAAACTGTATTTTTTTGTGAAAAATCAACAACAAGTGGGACACAATCATGAAGTGGAACGACATTTATTGGATATTTCAAACTTTTTTAACAAATCAAAAACTGAAAAATTGGGCGTGCAAAATTATTCAGCCCCTTTTACTTTCAGTGCAGCAAACTCTCTCCAGAAGTTCAGTGAGGATCTCTGAATGATCCAATGTTGACCTAAATGACTAATGATGATAAATACAATCCACCTGTGTGTAGGTCTCCGTATAAATGCACCTGCACTGTGATAGTCTCAGAGGTCCGTTAAAAGCGCAGAGAGCATCATGAAGAACAAGGAACACACCAGGCAGGTCCAAGATACTGTTGTGAAGAAGTTTAAAGCCGGATTTGGATACAAAAAGTTTTTCCAAGCTTTAAACATCCCAAGGAGCACTGTGCAAGCGATAATATTGAAATGGAAGGAGTATCAGACCACTGCAAATCTACCAAGACCTGGCCGTCCCTCTAAACTTTCAGCTCATACAAGGAGAAGACTGATCAGAGATGCAGCCAAGAGGCTCATGATCACTCTGGATGAACTGCAGAGATCTACAGCTGAGGTGGGAGACTCTGTCCATAGGACAACAATCAGTCGTTTATTTCACAAATCTGGCCTTTATGGAAGAGTGGCAAGAAGAAAGCCATTTCTTAAAGATATCCATAAAAAGTGTTGTTTAAAGTTTGCCACAAGCCACCTGGGAGACACACCAAACATGTGGAAGAAGGTGCTCTGGTCAGATGAAACCAAAATTGAACTTTTTGGCAACAATGCAAAACGTTATGTTTGGCGTAAAAGCAACACAGCTGAACACACCATCCCCACTGTCAAACATGGTGGTGGCAGCATCATGGTTTGGGCCTGCTTTTCTTCAGCAGGGACAGGGAAGATGGTTAAAATTGATGGGAAGATGGATGGAGCCAAATACAGGACCATTCTGGAAGAAAACCTGATGGAGTCTGCAAAAGACCTGAGACTGGGACGGAGATTTGTCTTCCAACAAGACAATGATCCAAAACATAAAGCAAAATCTACAATGGAATGGTTCAAAAATAAACATATCCAGGTGTTAGAATGGCCAAGTCAAAGTCCAGACCTGAATCCAATCGAGAATCTGTGGAAAGAACTGAAAACTGCTGTTTACAAATGCTCTCCATCCAACCTCACTGAGCTCGAGCTGTTTTGCAAGGAGGAATGGGAAAAAATGTCAGTCTCTCGATGTGCAAAACTGATAGAGACATACCCCAAGCGACTTACAGCTGTAATCACAGCAAAAGGTGGCGCTACAAAGTATTAACTTAAGGGGGCTGAATAATCTTGCACGCCCAATTTTTCAGTTTTTGATTTGTTAAAAAAGTTTGAAATATCCAATAAATGTCGTTCCACTTCATGATTGTGTCCCACTTGTTGTTGATTCTTCACAAAAAAATACAGTTTTATATCTTTATGTTTGAAGCCTGAAATGTGGCAAAAGGTCGCAAAGTTCAAGGGGGCCGAATACTTTCGCAAGGCACTGTACTTTTCATTTTTTATGTTTATGGTTTGGTGGTCCTGGTAGTTATGGGTAGTTTCATAATGTGATCAGTGTGAGTGCTGGTTCTGGTAGTTAAGGGTAGTTTCATGCTGTGATCGGTGTGTCTGCTGGTTCTGGTAGTTATGGGTAGTTTCATGCTGTGATCGGTGTGTCTGCTGGTCCTGGTATTATGGGTAGTTTCATGCTGTGATCGGTGTGTCTGCTGGTTCTGGTATTATGGGTAGTTTCATGCTATGAGCGGTGTGTCTGCTGGTTCTGGTATTATGGGTAGTTTCATGCTGTGAGCGGTGTGTCTGCTGGTCCTGGTATTATGGGTAGTTTCATGCTGTGATCGGTGTGTCTGCTGGTCCTGGTAGTTATGGGTAGTTTCATGCTGTGATCGGTGTGTCTGCTGGTCCTGGTAGTTATGGGTAGTTTAATGCTGTGATCGGTGTGTGTGCTGGTCCTGGTAGTTATGGGTAGTTTAATGCTGTGCGCGGTGTGTGTGTGCTGGTCCTGGTAGTTATGGGTAGTTTCATGCTGTGCGCGGTGTGTGTGCTGGTCCTGGTAGTTATGGGTAGTTTCATGCTGTGCGCGGTGTGTGTGTGCTGGTTTTGGTAGTTATGGGTAGTTTCATGCTGTGCGCGGTGTGTGTCTGCTGGTCCTGGTAGTTATTGATAGTTTCATGACCAGAGCACCCACTGTGGGAGAGCACCCTCTGACCAGAGCACCCCCTGTGGGTGTGGGAGCACCCTCTGACCAGTGCACATGATAACAATCAAACAGCTATGGTCATGTGAATTGTTGTGTCACGCCCTGGCCATGGAGAGGGCTAATAATTTTGCACGCCCAATTTTTCAGTTTTTGATTTGTTAAAAAAGTTTGAAATATCCAATAAATGTCGTTCCACTTCATGATTGTGTCCCACTTGTTGTTGATTCTTCACAAAAAAATACAGTTTTATATCTTTATGTTTGAAGCCTGAAATGTGGCAAAAGGTCGCAAAGTTCAAGGGGGCCGAATACTTTCGCAAGGCACTGTACTTTTCATTTTTTATGTTTATGGTTTGGTGGTCCTGGTAGTTATGGGTAGTTTCATGCTGTGATCAGTGTGAGTGCTGGTTCTGGTAGTTAAGGGTAGTTTCATGCTGTGATCGGTGTGTCTGCTGGTTCTGGTAGTTATGGGTAGTTTCATGCTGTGATCGGTGTGAGTGCTGGTTCTGGTATTATGGGCAGTTTAATGCTGTGATCAGTGTGTCTGCTGATACTGGTAGTTATGGGTAGTTTAATGCTGTGATCGGTGTGTCTGCTGGTCCTGGTATTATGGGTAGTTTCATGCTGTGATCGGTGTGTCTGCTGGTCCTGGTATTATGGGTAGTTTCATGCTGTGATCGGTGTGTCTGCTGGTTCTGGTAGTTAAGGGTAGTTTCATGCTGTGAGCTGTGTGTCTGCTGGTTCTGGTATTATGGGTAGTTTCATGCTATGAGCGGTGTGTCTGCTGGTTCTGGTATTATGGGTAGTTTCATGCTGTGAGCGGTGTGTCTGCTGGTCCTGGTATTATGGGTAGTTTCATGCTGTGATCGGTGTGTCTGCTGGTCCTGGTAGTTATGGGTAGTTTCATGCTGTGATCGGTGTGTCTGCTGGTCCTGGTAGTTATGGGTAGTTTAATGCTGTGATCGGTGTGTGTGCTGGTCCTGGTAGTTATGGGTAGTTTAATGCTGTGCGCGGTGTGTGTGTGCTGGTCCTGGTAGTTATGGGTAGTTTCATGCTGTGCGCGGTGTGTGTGCTGGTCCTGGTAGTTATGGGTAGTTTCATGCTGTGCGCGGTGTGTGTCTGCTGGTCCTGGTAGTTATTGATAGTTTCATGACCAGAGCACCCACTGTGGGAGAGCACCCTCTGACCAGAGCACCCACTGTGGGTGTGGGAGCACCCTCTGACCAGTGCACATGATAACAATCAAACAGCTATGGTCATGTGAATTGTTGTGTCACGCCCTGGCCATGGAGAGGCCTTAATTCTATATTTTGGTTAGGCTAGGGTGTGCATTCTAGTTTCTTTCTTTCTATGTTTTCTATTTCTTTGTTTTTGGCCGAGTGTGGTTCCCAATCAGAGGCAGCTATCTATCGTTGTCTCTGATTGGGAATCATACTTAGGCAGCCTTTTTCCCACCTGTGTTTTGTGGGTAGTTGTTTTCTGTATAGTTTATTTGCCTTACAGAACTGATCGTTTTTCACTTTGTTGTTTTGTTCGAGTGTTTATGAGTAATAAAGAATTATGAATACTTACCATGCTGCGTTTTGGTCCATGCCGTCCGACGAGAGCCGTAACATGTTGTTTCTTACTCTGACTATTCATATAAACATCCTCATTGTCATCTTGGATCATATTGTTCAGTATTCAGTACTGTATCTGGTTAAATTAGTAAAAAAAAAGGCTTTTGTAATGACAAATTATTCTAGGTTGCATTTAAATATTACATTCGATTGTACCTCAAAAGGGTTTGATTGTATTTGATTGTACCTCATGTACTATTGTCATGTTCTGACCTTAGTTCCTTTGTTTTGTCTTTGTTTTAGTATGGTCAGGGCGTGAGTTGGGGTGGACAGTCTGTTTTTCTATGTTGTATTTTGCGTTTGGCCTCTCTGTATTTTGCGTATGGTTCTCAATCAGAGGCAGGTGTCATTAGTTGTCTCTGATTGAGACTCATACTTAGGTAGCCTTTTCCCACCAGTGTTTCGTGGGTGATTATTTTCTGTTCTGTGTTTTATGTATGCACCGTACAGGACTGTTTCGGTTTCATTTCGTTCTCTTTGTTTTATTTAGTGTTCTGAGTTATAAATAATATGAACACTTACCACGCTGCGCATTGGTCCTCCGATCCTTCTTACTACTCCTCCTCAGAAGAGGACGAGAATCGTTACAACTATTGCCTCGTCTCTGTCTCTCTCTGTTTCTGTCTGTCTCTGTGGGTGTGAGTGACAATGTGTGTATGAATGTGAGTACATGAAACCTAAGCATTTAGCCTTTAAATTCATTCAATGTCAGAGTTCAGCTATCTTTAGTAACATTTTCCAAAGTAAATGTGTCATATTGCATCTCACAACCCATCCTTGTTTTCAAGTAATACAGGTTTAAGTGAGAGAAAATACCTGTAAAGAAATGTTAGAAGTGAGAGGAATTGACACACGCACAAAGAGACTAAGGATACTAATACATTAAGTTGGATATAAATAAATGTTCCAAAAAGTAAACCTGTGAGAGTAGTATGAGAGAATGCACTTCCTTTGCACTGGGCACAGATGTCAGTTCAATGTCTAGTTTTAATTTGGTTGAGTTGTCAACAAACATGAATTGAACTTGAAGTCAACAAAACATTTCACGTCATTGGATTTAGGTTAAACGTTGAGTGAACAAAAAACGCAATTCCTTTACATTGATGACTTTTTGAAAATCCAATCAGTTTTCCACATTGGTTCAACGTCATCATCTGCGCAATCCACAATGACATGAAAGCCAAAACACACAGCACAGGTACTCACATGACCAACGGACAATGTGACAATATTTGACAGGATAATGGTAAACCATGGACACACTTATACAATTACTAATCAGTGGGAATAGGTGCCAGGTGTGTGTAATGAAAGTTCCGGAGGGATCCGTGACACATGCTGTTGGGAAGAAAATCCAAAGAGACAGTAATAATCATTTTAAAAATGTGAAGAAGGTGAGAATGTTTTTGCAAACACGTGCTTAATTTCTCTCAAATAATTCTGAATCTATAATGTCTGTTGGGTAATATGGAACCCACTGAGACTCCATACATTTCTGCATTTATTCATGCATCTACCTCACAGCAAGTCCATAAGTTAACTACAACTTGTTGATTTTCATTGATTCGTTCCACAACTCATCGTGTACATCAAAATGGTATAACATGTATGTCAAGAAAAAAAACCAAGTATCATTGATCCCCATGGAAACACAACATAGAGAACAAAACAATTAGGTTACGGACAGTTTCTGTTTCAGTTTTGCTAGACTTTTAAAACATCACTTTTTTAAACCCCTTTTAAGGGGGGGCTGAACATACTGATTTCGGATCGTTTTTCCACCTCTTCATGAAGAAACACGTGATTTACATCAAAGGGGGTTTTGTTTGTGGGTGTGTTGTGTTCGCTACATCATACCCTGGCAAATAGACTTGTTTGTTCCTCTTCACTCACTGTAGCTGAGTTAAAGTTGGAATGACAGTTATGTTTGTGATGCTCACGTTAGCTCACGAATGTGAGGATGTTTGTGTTGGAGAAAAACTACAAGCCATTCATAAAAAACAAGTTTGGTTCTTTCAACATAAAACTGGTGATAACGTTGTGTAGCTATTTCTCATTCATTGTCTCATATCAATCAAACAAGTTCCCAGGCGCTGCATGCTAATGACTCAATTGGGTAGTTATGTTGTCTGGAAGGAAATGGACTGGCTGTAGGTTGATATAGTGTGCAGCTTGGTCCTTTAGGTGTTACCTGGCAGCTGAACCATGTTAGTGGGCATGTGGGTATGGTTGAAATCCAAACACAACCCTCAAATGTCCAATAATGTAGCAACATCATTGATACATTTCCTAAATCTCGCAAATCTCTTTTTTTAAAGACAATAAAATTAAAATACATGCAGGACCCATATTAATGAATATGGTGCTATGAGGGTTGTCTTAAAAAGTAAGCGCTAACACTTGTTCAGTATCAAAATGCATTTGAGGACCAATGATCCAGACCATCATTCTCTAAACCCTATCGTCCAAGTCACCTAGGGCCCGTTTCCCGGACACAAATTAAGATATTTTCCATTGATCGTGCTTTTTTAGTCCAGGACCAGGCTTAATCTGTTTCCAAGAGACCAGCTGCAAAAATCAACAAAAAAGGTTTAAAAAAAAAAAACACTTTAAACCAGCCCCAATAGACATCTAGGATTAGGTTAGTTTCCTTTATACAGCTACATAAGGCCACAGAAAAAACTGGACACAGGCCTAAGAGACGTTTATCTCCTCAGAGACAGGTTGTGTGGGGACAAACCTCTGATAAGACCGGGTGTAGATAAGGTTAGAGATCCTAGAGTTAAAGCCTGGGGTCTGCAGGGAGATTCTTAACTGTGATATGGCATGAAATGAACTATTTTATTTTATTTATTTTTATTTAACTATGCAAGTCAGATAAGAACAAACATCAACAACTGGCCAATGGGAGAGTACAACAAGCTCTGTCTAGCACAGTAATTGCCTGACATACCCTTAAACCGCCAGGTACCGTAGACGATCCCAGAAACACGGACCGGCCATGCAACAATACAGTTTTGCTGCATTGAGCCATCACTGAATCTGACATCTCCTTATAGCCTTTGTGGCGTGCCATCCAACAGCTTGTCACCCGGGAGAGTGATATTAGGTCGTTATTTTATGACTTGGAATGTTCACGCTTGCCTTGTTATAGGCCAAAAGTAGCTCAGGCTGCTCTCACTTTTCAGTTGGTTGCTTGTAGCCTGGCACTGCAACCGGTCCCACAGGGGCTCGTTAGAAAAAGAGATGTTTGGGCTTGTTCTCACCACCTCAGCACAAGCTTCTCACACTATATAGCACAGCGAGATGAGAAGAGATTCATGTCAGTGGGCTTACGTCATCTGACTTCAGATCTTTCACAGCGCTGCGTTGAGTGGAGATGCCTCGTGTTCATCTGACACATTTTGTCTCATAGTATAGCAGTGGAATTGTTTATTTTATCATGTTGTATGTATAAAATATGATATTTCAATAGCGAAATATATAGAAACCAGGTCTCACAAAGAAATGATGTGTTATCTCTCAATAAATATATGTCACTGACTACAGTTTGGGAAATGTATCATCTAAAACCATCCAAAGGGGTTTGACACACTTGTGTAGAAGTTTAGCCAAAGCGTCAAACTATCTTTGTCAAGGCATATTTGTGTCAACAAGCTAACACAGATAGGAGTTGGTTAATGTAGACAGACGGGACCACCAGGATTAACTCATTTAACTCATACTTTTCCAGTCTAGATTTTTAAGTCGCTTTAAGTCATTTTAAATCACATTACGTCATATTAAGTCCTGAGTTATTTTTTCATTGTTTGGTAGAGTTTGGCTTTCTCCCTCCACTTCTCTCTCTACAGCATTATCTGAAAAACAGATCTTTGAGGGATTTTGGTAGGGAACTTCAAATCAAATCAAATGTATTTATATAGCCTTTCATACATCAGCTGATATCTCAAAGTGCTGTACAGAAACCCAGCCTAAAACCTCAAACAGCAAGCAATGCAGGTGTTGAAGCACGTTGGCTAGGAAAAACTCCCTAGAAAGGCCAAAACCTAGGAAGAAACCTAGAGAGGAACCAGGCTATGTGGGGTGGCCAGTCCTCTTCTGGCTGTGCCGGGTGGAGATTATAACAGAACATGGCCAAGATGTTCATAAATGACCAGCATGGTCAAATAATAATAATCACAGTAGTTGTCGAGGGTGCAGCAAGTTAGCATCTCAGGAGTAAATGGAGGTAGCTTTGAGGTTTCCCTCATCTTGAAAATGGCTTTAACTAGGATAATCAAGCAGCTTGCATTATGGCTAATTGGACATCAAACAGGCCATGTGAGGGAGAGATTAGACTTCTGAGGAGTACGCCAACATTAAAGAGACCATTTTGTTCTCTGTCAGATAATTTGTTCTAAATCTGGATTGGACAGAAAGTGTTTAATTCAATTTAACTCACTTTAATTTACTAGAGGAGGATGAGATATATCAGGGATGCTGGGTTATGTTTATATCTCTCTAGTCGTGGGTTCTCACATTCACAGCAGGTATTCTCCCTATCCATTTGGTTAAAAAAAAGATGAGGAATAGGGCTGGAAAAACATAACCACTCTCAAATTCATAGACTGAGCTATGGAAGAAATTACTGACCATCCATGATATTAAAATTATAGTTTCACCATGTTTTGAGGCTGTACACTGTTTGTTTGCATTTACTTGGTTTACAAACATTGAAGTAAAACAAGCTTACGTTTTGAGTTCTCATGGGGTACGACAGTTGAACTAAGCCCCTGAGGCATGTATAAGTTAAAATCTTGAAGAATAAATGGGTACCTATCATTGATCTTTAAATCAAAAAATGGATGTAGCAACTTCTGATTGCCCCTTTAGTGCATACTTCAGACAGGTTATTCATGAAACCACTTCAGACCATGATTGTGTTAGCAGCACCCCCACCTAAATCATGCTTTTCATCTCTATTTGGAATTGAAGTCTCCCCTCAGGAACCTGGACAGCAGATAGCAGAGCCAGAAGACGACTGGCCATCCCTCAGAGCCTGGTTCCTCTCTAGGTTTATTCATAGGTTCCTGCCTTTCTAGGGAGTTTTTCCTAGCCACCGTGCTTTTACATCTGCATTGCTTGTGTTTGGGGCTTTAGGCTGGGTTTCTGTATAAGTCCTTTTTACATCAACAAATGTCACAAAGTGTTTATACATACATTTGATTTGATTTGATAGCAGAGGCAACCCTATGCACATCACCATTGACAGGTGAGGTAGAGGGAGGTAGGGTTAGCACAGCAAACTCTATGCCTATTTTATAAAATTAAAGATTAATTTAATTATGCACATATTATAATTCAGTAGCTATTACACTTTAAACATCTCTGAAAGAGACACTTCTCTAAAAGGCAACATCAAAATGCATCAATACTTCTGAAGAAAAGTCCAGGGGTGATTGGCTCTAGAATCTGAGGTTGGCAAGATGTGGTATAAAGTCATTTCATTACATAGCTTTATGTGGAATCCACATGCATGCAGGCACACACACAAACATGCAAACACACAAACACACACACACACGAACACACACATTTCACCAAAATCGATCAAAAAACTGTTTCACAGCTCCTTTCCCTGAGGGGAGAAGTTAGCAGCGCTATAGCTTCTGCTGCCAGCTTGTCGGATTTGAGGTTTATGAAATATATCAAACCAGGGCCGACCTCCTCAGGGAACATGTGCCATCCAAAGCTCTGCATGCATTCGCTGCCGTCGCACAAGCTGTCACAAACACTCTGTTAATTTGCAAAGCATCACACATAGGGGAAAATAGGAAACAAGTGTAACTTCCTCCGTGTGTGAATACATATCTAAATCAGCCGGAATGCTGCTGGTGTTACTGTGAGGACAGAGAGTAAGGGCCTTATGTTTTGAATGTATCTATGTATCCAGTACTCACATGTATTGTAGATGACACCACAGGTTTCAAGTAGAAAAAAAGACTAGCCAGGCAGACACCAGCAAGCATGCTAGTGTGCGTGTGCGTGTGTGTGTATGTGTGTGTGTATGTGTATGTATCTGCTTCTTCCATCCTAAAATTATTACCAGATTTACTCTAATAGTCAACGTGTTCCAAACAATTTAATCTATGTGTGAATCAATGTTTAACAACATATTTTTTCAATGTTAAAAAAAGGATTGCTCGACAGGAATTATGTATACTGAACGAAAATATAAACGCAACATGCATCAATTTCAATGAATATACTGAGTTACAGTTCATATAAGGAAATCAGTCAATTGAAATAAATTCATTAGGCCCTAATCTATGATTGCACATGACCGTGCAGGGACGCAGCCATGGGTTGGCCTGAGAGGGCTTAGGCCCACCCACTGGGTAGCCAGGCCCAGCCAATCAGAATGAGTTCTTCCCCACAAAGGGCTTTATTACAGACAGAAGACTCCACAGTTTCATCAGCTGTCCGGGTGGCTGGTCTCAGACGATCCCTCAGGTGAGGAAGCTGGATGTGGAGGTCCTGTGGTGGCGCGTTTACACGTGGTCTGCGGTTGTAAGGCCGGTTGGACGTTCTGCTAAATTCTCTAAAATGACGTTGGAGAAATGAAAAAATTATCTGGCAACAGCTCTGGTTGACATTCCTGCAGTCAGCATGCCAATTGCACTCCACCTCAAAACTTGAGACATCTGTGGCATTGTGTTGTGTGACAAAACTGCACATTTTACAGTGGCCTTTTATTGTCCCCAGCACAAGGTGCACCTGTGTAATTATCATGCTGTTTAATCAGCTTCTTGATATGCCACACCTGTCAGGTGTATGTATTATCTTGACAAAGGAGAATTGCTAACTAACAGGGATATAAACAAAGTGATCAGACAGGTGATAGAGCCGTTTTCACAGTCAACACAGTGCTTGGAGAGAGCCTGGGTCCTATGTGAGATAGATAGAGACTGCTAGCATGGCCATGGGCGTGTTTGCATGTTTAAGGGAGTGTGTGCGTTAGAAGGTGATAGCATGGTTATGGGATTGACTCTTTTGCGAGTGATTGAGCTTGCAAGAAAGGCATTTCAGAAATTCATTTCACTGCAAAATGAAAACTTGAAACTTGAGACATGAAACTTGATATCACCTCTGTAATGTCAGTCAGGTAACACTGTCATGGCAAACTATGCAAACTATGCTTAGACAACAATTATCCCTCCCTTCCTCCCTCTGCTTCTCTCTTCTCCATTCTCCCTCTTACCTCCACTCATCTTTCCATTTCTCCTTCTCTTTGTCTCCTTCTCTCTGTCTCCTCCCCCCGACTCTTCTTTCTGTCTCCTCTCTCTCTCTAACACATTTTTATATCTGTCTATTGTTGATTGTTAAGTCTCATAGATACACACACCTTTGGGGTTTCAGCTAAACCTTGATTTAGAATCTTTAAACACCCCCCCCCCCCCCCCCCCCCCCATTGCAGAAATGCCTTATTCCCCTCTCCTCCTCCTCATCCTCTTCTTACCATGTCAGACCTTAATAAACAGCTCAGTAAAAATACACTCACAAAAGCTTTGTAATGAAGAGGACTTGTGCCTGGAGCCACAGCTCTAAATCTCTCTCTCTCTCTTATTTCATTTTTTAAATATATTCAGATTGGCATTTGTAAAATAGGAGAATCAGATGTCTGGCGTTATATCAAAGAGAATCTCTTTAATTTACAGACGTACGCATCTGCATATAAATACAGTGTGTTGGTGAATTTGAATAGTTCCTTGCAATGCGCGGTGCAAAACAACCAGGCTCAGTGTTGAGTTTAAACCAAGACTTTAATGGAGCATGATGAAAAGAACAGGTGTCATGCATGTTTTTGACTCGATCTAGCCCGTGACATCAAATCTGCGTCTTCCCACTGAAGATGAATAAATACTATGCCCTAATGCCATGTATAATTAATTATATATTTCCATTTTGTAGTAATGTGACACCAGTATGGCGGTATTTAAATACATTTATCAAAAAACGTTTTCAGTTAAGACATATTTCCATATCTAAATATGAGAAGAAGCTATTTGCGGCAGTGCCTCCTCTTCTCCCTCAAGACGCTGAAAGGATTTGGCATGGCCACTCAAATCATTAGGAACTTTTATAGCTGGAGAGCATCCTGACTAGTTGTATCACCGTCTGGTATGGCAGCTGCACCGCCCTCAACTGGAAGGCCCTACGGAGGGTGGTGCGGACAGCCCAGCGCATCACTAGGGGTGAGCTCCCAGCCATCCAGGACATACACAAAAGTATGTGGACATCCCTTCAAATTTGTGGATTTGACTATTTCAGACAAACCAGTGGCTGCCAGGTGTACAAAATCGAGCACACGGCCATGCAGTCTCCACAGAAAAACATTGGCAGTAGAATGGCCCTACTGAAGAGCTTAGTGACTTCCAACATGGCTCCGTCATAGGATGCCACCTTTCCAACAAGTCAGTTCATTACATTTCTGCCCTGCTAGAGCTGCCCCGGTCAACTGTAAGTGTTGTTATTGTGAAGTGGAAACGTCCTGGAGCAACAACAGCTTAGCCGTGAAGTGGTAGGCCGCACAAGATAACAGAATGGGACCTCTGAGTGCTGAAGCGTGCAGTACGTAAAAAAAGTCTGACCTCGGTTTCAACACTCACTAACGAGTTCCAAACCATCGAGTTCCAAACTGCCTCTGGAAGCAACATCAGCACAATAACTGTTCGTCGGGACCTTCATGAAATGGGTTTCCATGGCCAAGCAGCCGCACACAAGCCTAAGATCACCATGTGCAATGCCAAGAGTCGGCTGGAGTGGTGTAAAGCTCACCGGCATTGGTTTCTGGAGCAGTGGAAACTCGTTCTCTGGAGTGATGAATCACGCGTCACCATTGTCCGGAGGACAAATCTCAATTTGACAGATGCCAGGAGAATGCTACCTATCCCAATGCATAGTGCCAACTATAAAGTTTGGTGGAGGAGGAATAATGGTCTGGGGCTATTTTTCATGGTTCGGGCTATGCCCTTTTGTTCCAGTGAAGTGAAATCTTAAAACTACAGCATACAATAACATTCTATACAATACTGTGCTACCAACTTTGTGTCAACAGTTTGGTGATGGGCCTTTCCTGTTCCAGCATGACAAGGCCCCTGTGCTCAAATCGAGGTCCATACAGAAATGGTTGGTTGAGATTGGTGTGGAAGAACTTGACTGGCCTGCACAGAGCTCTGACCTCAATCCCATGAAACACCTTTGGAATGTATTGGAACGCCGAATGCGAGCCAGGCCTAATCGCCCAACATATCAGTGCCCAACCTCACTAATGCTCTTGTGGCTGATTAGAAGCAAGTCTCCACTGCAATGTTCCAACATCTAGTGGAGGCTGTTATAGCAACAAAGGGGGTACTAACTCCATATTAATGGCCTTGATTTTGGAACGAGATGTTCGACGAGCAAGTGTCCACATACTTTTTGTTATGTAGTGTACATGCCAGACATGTCTGAGAAATGCCCTAAAAATTGTCAAAGACTCCAGCCAACTGAGAAATGGACTGTTCTCCATGCTCCCGTCCACCAGATGGCACCAACATACTCCTAAACAGCTTCTGTCCCCTGGCCATAAGGCTGTTAAATGACTAACTACTGCTCCCCTCACACCTACGCTGCTGCTAAAATGATTATTGATTTGATTTATTACTACCACTACCGCTGCTGTTCATGGGATCCTGCACTAAGACATCAAGAAACTGCCGTGGTTGAAACCAGCCTATAGCCCCGAAGTTCATATTAATGCACAGCCGTTGCTCTCCATGCATCTAAATGTTTCATTACAGGCAGAGCGCAGAACATTTCTCAGCCTATATGTGGCCGCTCGCCGCCAAGCGCCTTCTTAAGGGAAAAGTAAAGCATGACTAATTGAAATAAATGAGAGAGTGGAGAAAAGAGGAGGAGAGAAGAGGAGAGGAGAAGAGAGGTGATCAAGTACAGGGCCATTCTCTTCATCTAGCCTGAAGCCATGAAGTTCAAGGCTGGGGTACTGCAGGTGGTTTTTTCCAGAAAGCAGGATATCCCATTATAGTGAAAGGGAAAATGGCAATCTTCCTGGTCAATCCTTGTGTAAAGAAAAGGACAGCACTGAGCTAGCCTTCAACGTCACTTCATAGAGTAGCTCGAACTGCGCATTCGAATATTTCCGAAACGACACTTCCTGATCATCAAATGTGCCACTGAGGCTTCATATTGGAAACAATCGGGTGGCGTCATTGATGGCTCTGTCCATTTTTTTTACAGTCTATGGGTATATCACATTATATACAGTATATCTAGCAGACCAATGGAGGGAAATATGCTTAGCTCCTTGTCTATATCACAGGATGGAGGGATAAAACTGAATTCTGAAGTGAATAAGGAAGCTCAAGCATGCGACAGGTGTATACACACAAGCATACACACATAGACCCCCCCCCTAACACACACACCCACCCTGCCAGAAGCCTCAAACCCTTTACATCACTGAACTTTCTTCCAGTCCGACACTGCAGGTGTGTTACCACAGCAACAAGCCTTTTCATTTGGAGCTAGGCTGATATCCTCATTCTGTATGCAGATACTGCTCCGCTCTCTCGCTTGACAAGTCAATCTTACTTTCATCTAATTTCTTACTTCTGATTGGCTTGTTCTTCACTGCTGAATGACAATGAGGAGTGAACTACATGTACTCATACTCATACTCTGTGTACAGACACACACATTGCTGATGTCCCAAGTTATAGAGACATTGAACCACTGGTCACTTCCGGTTTCACACTGTGTATTTAAATACTGTCATAGCTTATTTATACTACTGCTTATTTCTACTGTATTTTAGTTACACTGTTTATACACACCGCATATTTATTTATATATTGGTTTCTTGACATAGGAGCTAGTAACATAAGCATTTCGCTGCACCGCTATAACACCTGCTAAACTATGTAGTTGACCAATAAACTTTTATTTGATTTGAGTGCGCTGTAGCTAGTCTGTAGCTGGTCCCTAGCTCATCTCTACTGGTCTGTAGCTGGTCTCTAGTTGGTCTACAGCTGGTCTGTCGCTGGTCTGTAGCTGGTCTGTCGCTGGTCTGTAGCTGGTCTGTCGCTGGTCTGTAGCTGGTCTGTAGCTGGTCTGTAGCTTGTCTCTAGCTGGTCTGTAGCTGGTCTGTATTCCCTGTAGAGTAACTACAATGTTGTTGATCCATCCTCAGTGTTAAACATTGGCCTCATGGTGAAATCCCTGAGTGGTTTCCGTCCTCTCCGGCAACTGAGTTAGTGACATTCAATACCGTTGCAAACAAGAGTTTCTATTGAAAAAATTCAGGTATGTTTATCCCTGTTTTGTTCTGTTTGCTTCCGTTTAAGAAAAGTTTTTCAACAGAATCGGTGGAATGAATCCACCCCTGATCACTGTAAATACTGTGATCAACTGTAAACACAGTTCACTTTCATAGCAGCCATGTGTGTTCCTTCTCACATCTATGGCTCTCCTCCTCTCATCTCTTCCCTTTGCTTGTGGACTTCAATGCACAACACATCAGCCGTATGTGACCAAGACAAACCAATGCACACAGTCTACATGCACATAGTCTACATTGTTGTCACCATATTAGCTAAATTAACATCATAGTCAGCATAGCTAATAGAACTAACGCGTTAGTAAACCCGCTACAATCATGCAGTAACGTTTGTGTACAGTCAGTAAGCAGTTACATCAGCGCACCCCGGGGGCAATGAATTAGGAATACCAAAAGCTTACCTTGACTTGGAAGAGTTACAGTGTTGTGTTAGAAAGTTATAGCCAGCTAGCTAACATAGCATTCCTCTGTTCAATCAGGGTGTTTCAGTAGGCGAAACTAGCTAACTGCATTTGATAGCTAAGTAAGTGAAATTGAAAATGAAAAGAATGACAAAATCTCTCTTTTTGTCTCTTGCTTTTCCGTAATTTTGGAAGAAATGTAACTGTTCAACTATTGTCTTTCTCTTTCTTTGAGTCAACTACTCACCACCTTTTATATACTGCAGTGCTAGCTAGCTGTAGAGTATGCTTTCAGTAATAGATTAATTATCTGATCCTTTGATTGGGTGGACAACATGTCAGTTCATGCTACAAGAGCTCTGACAGGCTGGAGGACGTTGCCATAATTACTGTGTAAGTGTATGGAAGGGGTTGAGAACCATGAGCCTCCTAGGTTTTGTATTGAAGGCAATTTACCCAGAGGAGGACAGAAGCTAGCTGTCCTCTGGCTACACCATGGTGCTACCCTACAGAGTGCTGTTGAAGCTACTGTCATGACGTGGCCCTTTCTGGGTATAGATCATGGCACCCCCTCTCTCTATCTCAGGTCGTAAATTCCTGGAGGAGACTCTCTCCCCCTGGCCATGCAGAAAGAGAGACACATAGAGAGAACAAAGGATTTCACATTGCAAACTCCTAAATCGACAAAATGGGAATTTGATATGAAATGTCCACTTGTGAGAAGGTGGGAATGGTCCGTGGACACTTAAGGGACGGGTATGACGAGTGTGTTTCATTTGGTGACCTCAGAGAGGACAGGAAACACACATAACTATGTCTATGAATATGTACATTTCTCATTTATGGGGTTTGCATCTAATTGTTGTATAAAATGAAAGAGTAAAGATGAAACTATTTGTGAAATTATGTAAGGTGATGTTAAACCTTTAATGAAAGATAATTGTATTCCCTTTAAAGTTGAACTAAGTCATTGGCCCGCCCCCGTGAGCAAAGACATGATCTGGCATCATATACCCGCCTTTTCAATTGTTATGAATGAAACCCACTCCTGAGGAAATCCTCTTCAGACCACGCATACCTCGATGAACACCGAGGGGGCACAGGTTGAGTTTAGACCACAAAAACCTCAGTATAAGCTAAGCTTGTAATGGTTGTTGAATTCCTAACCATACCACGTGGAGCATTGGCTACACGGCTGGAAATGGTTAAACTCTGAGACTATCGATCCCAACAGAATAAGAGCAAATCTTAGATAATAATTACTAGTCTGCAGCTAGAAATTACGTCAACCTGGGATCTGCAGACCAACAACCGCCGAAACATCTATTCTATGAGAACATATCTGAATGGTACTTTGAAGTATACATTCCAACCACAAAATATTTTGATCTTCAGGGAAGCAGAGAGAGAGAGAGACAATGATGAACTGACTCTCCAACAGAAGGACTGATGATTCCAACAGAGATCACAGCGACACACTGAGCGTAAATATATATATTGATTGCAATTATTCCAGAATGAGTGAGCATTCATGTGCAAAGCATTAGCATTTCAATTTATATAATTATCAACTGTGTAGTGACTTCTTTTGTCTTTCCCGCCCTTTTCATTCCACACCCACTTCCCTTTGTCCACCAAGCCACCATATCGGTTTAGCCCACTAGGGAACCTCCCCTATCATTTCCTTGTAACCATAACTGTTGTTTGTTTCTGCATTTCTGTGATTATTTATTTAGTTAGTAAATAAATGATTAAGACAGTTGATGTCTGGATGATTCATAGAAAAGGCTGGGTTCGTGCAGATAACCAACAATTTACGACGTTTGGAAGGAGACTAACGTGAGGTAAAGATTCATTCATTAAAAAGAAGACTAATTGATCAGATATTAAAATGTTAGGAAAATTATAATTTTGTAATCTGAAGATTTTCCTTGGTTCCCCGACTTCCTAGTTAATTACATTTACATGATTAGTTTAATCACGTAATAATAATTACAGAGAATTGATTTGATAAAATAAGTCTTCACTGTTAGTGATGCCAAAGACACGACACTACTGTAGACCTTCTTTGCAAAATATTGTTTTAATCAGTTATTTGGAGATGTGATTATATTTAGTATAATGTTATCAAAAATTCATAACTTTTTAAATGTTTTACAATTTTTATTTTTATGGAATTCACTGAGGAGGATGGTGCTCCCCTTCCTTTTCTGAGTAGCCTCCACTGTTGCACACAGATTGAGTCCATGGAACTTATTATGTGACTTGTTAAGCAAATGCTTACTCCTGAACTTATTTAGGATAGCCATTAGAAACGGGTTGAATACTTATTGACTCAAGACATTTCAGCTTTTCATTTTGAATTCATTTGTAAACATTTAAAAACATAATTCCACTTTGGCGTTATAGGGTATTGTGTGTAGACCAGTGAAACAAAATCTCAATGTAATCCATTTTAAATTCCAGCTTTAACACAACAAAATGTGGAATAAGTCAAGGGCTGGAACAAAAAACACAGTCGCCTTCCCATCCAGGGTATTGTCATCAACTGCAGTACACAATTCCCAAATGAGACAACAAAGATACTGATTGATATTGATTGCATTGACAGTGCTTTCAACTCAATCTATCCCTTAATCAGTACTCGGTAGGGGATGGGGACAGAATCATGTGATTGTACCACAATGGTTTGCTACTACCAGCAACTGCTGACCACTTCCCTCTGATCTCAGTACAGACAGATCAGAGAGAGCAAAAAGCAGGGTTTGTTGACATCAAGCCAGGTTCCAGCATTTTAAAACAACAAGAAAAAGACACATCAGAGACAGAAGATGCCCTTTGTTCTTGTTTGTCTTTGGTTGTAATAATCTCATAAAAAGTGCACAACAAAGGACCATATTGGCTCTGCCATAGACAAAGTACATTTGATTCACAGTGGGGGTGCCAGTAGAGGGGTGGGAGGGGGCTGAGCTAATTTAGAATGATGGATCCAGGGGGAGAGTTGCAGCTGGTTGCTTGTGGAAATGAGACTGATATGGATATTAATGTTTTAGTTTAGATTGAAGGCTTCACACAGTGTAAAGTGCAACAGATTATACAGATTTTGCTCCAATATGAATAGTCTGTAATCTACATGGAACTGATGTGTAATAGCATGGAACTGATGTCTAATAGCAGGGGAATATGTGTCTTGTTACATTTTATGGTTCTGAAATAAGTGAGACCCCTGGCTATAAACACTCAATGCTGAGAAACGACCACTCAAAGCTGTTGGTCCTTAAATCAAACTGGAAAAGCCTCTGGAAAGGGCACTATGAATCCAATAAATGATGAAATTAGTTAAATAATATCCTATTACCAGAAAGACTAACCAAACGAACACAAGTGGCTTGCATCGTGGTCAACCAATAGGAGGTAGAAACTCTATTTCGAGTTAGAATAGCAGAACACACAATGTGCAATTTCGAAACTTGGTTGTGCATCAGCAGTTTCCTCTTGTTACACTGAGTGTACAAAACACAGAACATGAGCTTCAACTTCCAACACTGCTTGCATCATGGCCAACCAATAGGAGGCAGAAGCTCGAGCCAAGCTATGGAAATGAACCAATAGGAGAGTAGATAAATGTCACAGCCAATAACATTGCTCTTTCTCTGTCTGTCTCTTCCTGTCTCTTTCACCTGACTGAGTACTTTCGATGGATGGGCCTATTTGGTGAGGACCATATAAATAATATTCAGGGTCCTTGTGGTACAACATGGCACCTCATTATGAGATCCCCTGTGCGACACTCACACACATGCACAAATGCACAAGCATGCACGCATGTACACACACACTGACACATGCACGCACGTACACACACTGACACATGCACGCACGTACACACACACTGACACATGCACGCACACACACACACACTGACACATGCACGCACGCACACACACACTGACACATGCACGCACGTACACACACACTAACAGATGGGACAGAAGTGACGGGTGACTGACAGTGTCAAAGCCACAGGGCCCACTGGGGAATGACTAGGGTTAATAAGAGGAAAAACAGTATTTCTCTCTCCCTCCCTCCCTCCCTCCCTCCCTCCCTCCCTCCCTCCCTCCCTCCCTCCCTCCCTCCCTCCCTCCCTCCCTCCCATGGAATTAATTCAGTAGGCTACAGTACAGTACCTTCCACTGAACATAGAATATTAAACACATATTCATCAGGGTTGAAAAGAGCTCAAAATTCATGTCACATGCAGGTGTACACGAGGTGGTAAACTCACCTGAGCTAATGCCTAGGCTATTCAGCAAACGAACACTGTCTCATAGCATGCAAAAACACAGATTCAGAACCTGGTCGGTCACACAGGCAATTTCTTTATCCCTGCTTCTCCTTCACTTTGTAATTAACATATCTCTCCCTCTCTTCAAATACCTTTCGTCCCTTCCTCTCTCTCCTTTCTCCTGTCTCCACTTTCTCCTCTCTCTCCTTTCCACTGTCTCTCCTTTCTCCTCTCACTCCTTTCTACTGTCTCTCCTTTCTCCTCTCTCTCCTTTCTACTATCTCTCCTTTCTCCTGTCTCTCCTTTCTTCTCTCTCTCTTTTCTACTCTCCTTTCTCCTGTCTCTCCTTTCTTCTCTCTCTCTTTTCTCCTCTCTCTCCTTTCTACTGTCTCTCCTTTCTACTGTCTCTCCTTTCTCCTGTCTCTCCTTTCTCCTCTCTCTCTTTTCTCCTCTCTCTCTTTTCTCCTCTCTCTCTTTTCTCCTCTCTCTCTTTTTTCCTCTCTCTCATCTCCTATCTCTACTTTCTACTCTCTTATTTATCCTCTCTGCTTTCTCCTCTCTCTCCTTTCTCTCCTTTCTCCTCCGTCTTTTCTCTCTCTACTCTATCTCCTTTCTCCTCTCTCTATTTTCTCTTCTCTCTCCTTTCTCATCTCTCCTTTCTTCCTTCTCCTCTCTCTCTCCTTTCTCCTGTCTCTCCTTTCTCATCTCTCTCTTTTCTCCTCTCTCTACTTTCTCCTCTCTCTCTCTCCTTTCTCTCCCTTTTCTCTTCTCTCTCTTTTCTCCTCTCTCTCTCTTCTCTCTACTTCAATTATCAGCTTGTTTCCAGAAGCCTGAGAGAGAAAGAGTACCATCACATTACCGTGGCAACCATTTGCTTATAATTCAGTGTCCTTTTGTTGTGCAGCTGGTGAATAGAATGAGGAAGTAGCGTGAGCGCCACTGAGAGACCATCCATTACAGAGGAAATATGAATTCTAATAACCCATCGTAATGTTTTTGTCCTCCAACCTTTCTCCTTCCCTCCCTTTCTCTTTCTCCTGAGTCTCCATTCTTCATCCCTTTTTATTTTCCCTTTCTCTTAGTAGTGTAAAATGGGTCAGAGAGCGGCTTCATCAAAAGGTAGTTCATGATTCTCAACGGAGAGATAGAGAGGTTTTTCTACCTTAATGGAGCTGACCTCAAAAGATACATTTTTAAAAGGAGGAGGGAAGGTACTTTATTTCAAAATAGGGTTTTGTGAAAGGGAACCATGAAATCAAGGTACTTTATTTCATGAGGGGCACTATTGTTGGGGGCACTCGCTGGCACCGGCTCTGTGGATGCATCATGTACTAATGACAGGCCAACACAAGAGCATGCTAAGTGGTGCTAAGAGGTACTTCAGATGGGAAAGGGACGCTCTATTGTGATGTTTGTTTCGTAATATCTAGCAGAAAATTATCAGGATGAAACAGAAATGCAGAATAAGACATAAAACATTTAGACATTTACTATGAATATCAATATATTCCCATACATTTATTTCTGATGGGGTTACTCTAAAACAGAGGACCTAAGATTTGATCAGTGTCATACATCTGCACACATGTACTGTTGTTAAGCATGCACTGTTGTTAAGCATGTACTGTTGTTAAGCATGCACTGTTGTTAAGAATGTACAATGCAAATGACATTGCAAGTCTCATTGCTAAAATTGTATCACTTTGTGTACACCAAGTCAACAAGTAATTTGCGTAATATGGGCTTGTACACACACATGCACACATACGCGCAAGCACACACGCACACGCACACACACACACACACACACACACACACACACACACACACACACACACACACACACACACTACAATTGTACCACAGGCAACAATATTCTGCCAAATGCTGACTGCGCCATGTAAATTATGTTACACAAATGAGCCTTTCCTAATGAAACACTTGAATTGACTAAAAGAGGTGTGTGGAAGCAGGGTGAGAAGGGTACCAGTGCTGTCGTGCCAGCTAGCTTAGTGTAACTGAACAGCAACAACAGCAGAACGCCTAAGGTAATGTTTAGGATGATGAATATGAATAAAGCTGTGTGTTTTTTAAATGAGCTATTACAGGGAACATGGAGCTTAGTGAGTTTGATAGGAATTATTTATTTCCTGCTGTCTCCACATGCATGCACACACACACACACACACACACACACACACACACACACACACACTGTTCACCTGTGAGAAATGCCCTGTCCTTCCTGTACAAGGCTAGCACCGGCGGCTAATTCCGTGTTTCATCTGTTAGGCCCAAAGGGAAATGCTATCTTCCTATAATTTACAAAACACCTTCTTTAAAGTCTACCCCCTCCTTTTTCGAACATTCTGTAAAAAATCGCGCAACATTTCAGCGTCCTGCTACTCATGCCAGGAATATAGTATATGCATATGATTAGTATGTGTGGATAGAAAACACTCTGAAGTTTCTAAAACTGGTTAGATCACGGCTGTGACTATAACAGAGCGTGTGTTTCATCGAAAAGCGCAAGAAAAACTGGTCACTGAAAGCTGAAAATAATATTAATGCGCCACTTGCATGTATTGTTTAAAGGACACCAAATTAAATAGGACTAAGGATGCACTTCCTACAGCTTCCACACGATGTCGCCATTGTCGTCATTTTCCTGAGAATTATTTCTTGGTAAAACAAAGGAAAGGGATTCCATTTCTTCGGGTCTCCGACAGGATGTTTTGGAGGAGAGATTTCCGACCATGATTTCAAGACGTGGAGCTATTGAATACACATCGCCCCGTGATCATTTTGATAGATTATAAACGTTTACTAATACCTAAAGTTGGATTACAAAAGTATTTCGAAGTGTTTTGTGAAAGTTTATCGTCAACTTTTTTAATTTAAAAAAATGACGCAGCGTCTTGAAACAATGTTTTTTTCTGAATTACACAGTTTCCATAGCTGGCTATTTTGGGTATATATGGACCGATTTAATCGAAAAAAAGACCCAATAGTGATGTTTATGGGGCATATAGGAGTGCCAAGAAAGAAGCTCGTCAAAGGTAATGAATGTTTTATATTTTATTTCTGCTATTTGTGTAGCGCCGGCTACGCTAATTATTTTGTTTACGTCGCCTTCAGGCATTTTGGGGTGTTGCATGCTATCAGATAATAGCTTCTCATGCTTTCACCGAAAAGCATTTAAAAAATCTGACTTGTTGGCTAGATTCACAACGAGTGTAGCTTTAATTCAATACCCTGTATGTGTGTTTTAATGAACGTTTGAGTTTTAACGAGTACATTTAGCATTTAGCGTAGCGCATTTGCATTTCCAGGTGCCTACTTGAGACGTCTGCGTCTCAAGTAGGATCAACAGGTTAAAGTTAAATTAAAATAAAAACCCTTCCATTCTACCAGAAGGTGCCTAAAAAAACAGATGAACGTTTATTTGAAGTGCATTTAAACATCTCAATGGACCTTACAGTAAAATAGATCAATACAGTGTAACCATTCTGAGTGAACCCACATTTATTGAATGATTCATCAGTTGCTTGTTTGTTTGTTTGATTGATTGTTTGAATTAGGGCCGGAGTGTTTGGTCATCATCCCAAAGGTGTGATAGCCTAAGTTATGTTTGTAAGCACTGTACTACGCTGTCATGTCACCATCAGTAAAGTAGCCACCCTACTTTAAATAATGGCTAAATTCCTTCTGCATCGCTGAAGCATTGCAGACTGAAGCGTTGCAGACTGAAGTGTTGCAGACTGAAGCGTTGCAGACTGAAGCGTTGCAGACTGAAGCGTTGCAGACTGAAGTGTTGCAGACTGAAGTGTTGCAGACTGAAGCATTGCAGACTGAAGTGTTGCAGACTGAAGTGTTGCAGACTGAAGCATTGCAGACTGAAGCGTTGCAGACTGAAGCGTTGCAGACTGAAGCGTTGCAGACTGAAGCGTTGCAGACTGAAGCGTTAAAGACTGAAGCGTTAAAGACTGAAGCGTTGCAGACTGAAGCGTTGCAGACTGAAGCGTTGCAGACTGAAGCGTTGCAGACTGAACGTTAAAGACTGAAGCGTTAAAGACTGAAGCGTTGCAGACTGAAGCGTTGCAGACTGAAGCGTTGCAGACTGAAGCGTTGCAGACTGAAGTGTTAAAGACTGAAGCATTGCAGACTGAAGCGTTGCAGACTGAAGCGTTGCAGACTGAAGCGTTGCAGACTGAAGCATTGCAGACTGAAGCGTTAAAGACTGAAGCGTTAAAGACTGAAGCGTTAAAGACTGAAGCGTTGCAGACTGAAGCGTTAAAGACTGAAGCGTTGCAGACTGAGCGTTAAAGACTGAGGCGTTGCAGACTGAAGCGTTGCAGACTG